>NC_044059.1:28487082-28489582 GCF_902167405.1 Gadus morhua | reverse complement strand
TCTTCCCTGGAGAAAACGTTGACTGGAACCCATTTAAAAGATGGAGGTTGCTTTGCTGGAGGGGGCAATGGTGGTGGTGGTGGTGGTGGTGGGGTGGATGAGGCATATTGAGTCACATCAGTGATCACAGCACACCATTTCCTAGCCGAGAACCCTAGAAGGGCATGTGCTCATCAAACACAGAAAGAATGAAACAAAAAAACATGACATGGAGAAATAAATAAAGAAGTGTGTGTGTGTGTGTGTGTGTGTGTGTGTGTGTGTGTGTTTGTCTGAGACACTGTGTGTGTGTGTGTGTGTGTGTGTGTGTGTGTGTGTGTGTGTGTGTTTATGTGTGTGTGTGTGTGTGTGTGTTTGTGTGAGACACTGTGTGTGCGTGTGTGTGTGTGTGTAGCACCATAGCACAAGCTGCAAACAAAGCATTTCACAGCGCAATAAACTAGTGGGAGGATTTAAATGGGTTACAATGGATTTACTTTATGCTTGTCACTTACTTAATAAATGAACCAGCTCACATCTGACAGCGGCAGGGACAACTACCTCGCGCTAGTAGAGACAGAATATGGCTGCCTAGAATGTATAACAGTATACAGGCAGCAGAAAATATTAATATAACATAAAAGGCAGGTGGGTTTGGAGGATGTCTCGAGAAAGACTTAACTAAATCAATAAGAGGTAGAAGGAAATGGGGGAACGATAATATGGCAAAGGCATTATTTTGAGTGTTTTACACTGGGGAACCGTACACTACGAGGCTGCTGTCCTGTTATACAAGGCTAATCATATCTGATCAGTGAGATAATATCATATATCTCAGAGGCCAGATAGCATCAGTGTATGCAAAGACCCCATTACCTCGGCGAAATTGGCAATTCTAATTCAATTGCGTCAAGAATGTTTGCAAAGAGAGTCTGTGGGAGAAAGACCTTTGTGACTGTGACGTGTGTGTGTGGGTGTGTGTGGGGTGTTTGTGTGCGCTCATGCTTGAATGGTATGCAAGTCTCTCTGGGTTTGTGTGGTCTCCTTGACTTGGTGTGGTTGCTGGTGGTTTCGGCAGGGTGGAAAAGTTGGCGAGTCTCTCTCTCTCCCTCCCTCTTACTCTCTCTCTCCCCCTCTGTCTCTCTCCCTCTCTCTCTCTGTCTCTCTCTGTCTCTCTCTCTCTCTGTCTCTCTCCCTCTCTCTGTCTCTCTATCTCAAGGCGAATGTGTCTTGAGTAATATTCTCAGAGGCTCATCAGGCCATTAGAGGACCAGGAATGTACTTTGCCTAATCAAGCATGTTTAGTGAAACACTGGAGGACACGCAGACGACGGCCACGGATGGAGGGGCACGCAGTGACGAAGATGGCTCAGTCGATAAGACACGCACACGCACAGACACACACACTCACACACACACTTGGCAGGCCTTGGCAGTGGCAGGCGAGGATGAGGGACATGTATGCTGAAGGGATTTGCGTTCTGAATGAATAAACTCAGTCGGGGCTCCAAAGGTCTGGTAGGTAAAGTACGAATGAGTATACAAACATAAAGAGCTGCTACTCTGGTCAAGTTATTATGTATGCATCCCCCTCATTGCCCCCCCCCTCCTCTCCCTTTGCCTTTACTTGATCTCTTTAACTAATTCACTGTATACTGGTCTTGTCTCGCTGTGTGAGCGCGCAGTGTGATGACAGCGATGGGCTTACCCCCATGCTCGCTGCAAAGGGTTGGCGGGGATCCAGAGTGAAGGGATCTGTGTTATAGGGAGAGCACGGCGTTTGGTTTGGAGACAACACCGGTAAATGACCAGCGGGACAAAGAAACACGATGGAACAAGAGAAAAAAATTGATCTAATTCACAAGACACACATTCACACACATCACACCCCAGAGAGCAGCTGAACAGACCCCCCCCCCCCCTCCATTAGGGCATCGCCCAACAGAAACCACCTCTGGGTGAACGTCTGAATGACGACGGGATGAGGAGGACAGATAAAGGAAACAACGAAACAAAAAGAGAAGAAGAAAGCGGAGAGAATGAAAGAGTAATCCCAGCCCATGGCTTCTCGTGTTTTGTCTGAGCCCCTTTTGTTGTCCAAGGCACGGAGAGCGAGACAGACAGACGGACCCCCCCGGGGCGGGACTGGTGCTGGCCCCCAGTCCGCCCTCGTTCCCAGTGCCGGCCCCCAGTCCGCCCTCGTTCCCAGTGCCGGCCCCCAGTCCGCCCTCGTTCCCAGTGCCGGCCTCAGCCGTCTGTCTCTCCTACGGTCGACGTGCTGCCGTCCAGCTCCTTGATACTGGGCCGGGTCGTGGGGGGGGGAGGGGAGGGCTGGTGGGGGGCGGGGTGGTTGGGAGGGGAGGGGAGGGGAGGGCTGGTGGGGGGGGGGGGGGGCCGGGGTGGTGGGGGGGAGGGGAGTGCTGGTGGGGGGGGGAGGGGGGGCTGGTGGGGAGGGGAGGGGAGGGCTGGTGGGGGGCTGGTGGGGAGGGGAGGGGAGGGCTGGTGGGGGGGGCGGGGGTGG
>NC_044059.1:28466978-28486582 GCF_902167405.1 Gadus morhua | reverse complement strand
CAGGCAGCCTCTCCCCCCCGCGCGCTGGCTCTCTGCCTGCTTATCGCTGGTGCAAAGGTGCATTAATTAGCCACTGGGGGGGGGGGGTCTTAGTTCTCTCTCTCCCCCCCCTCTATCCATTTCTCTTGCTATTTCTTTGCATGATGAGTGTATTTATTTTTGTGTGCGAGTTTGTGGTAGTTGTGCATAACACTGTGTATGTGTGTGTGGGCCAGTTTTCCTTTGCCCCCCCCCCCCCCCCCAAGTCCCTCTGGGTTTGAGGTCTCTGACCTCCCTGCTTTTGGCGGTCTATTAATTTATACCAGCTGGGAGAGACCTTCGTGTATTGCCAAGGCTCCTGAGAGGTGGGCCACACACACTCGCACCGCACGCCTGCTATCTTCTGATCTGCACGTTTACAGCTGTAAACCTGCCACACATGTCAGTGCCTCTCTATAGAGAGAGAGAGAGAGAGAGAGAGAGAGAGAGAGAGAGAGAGAGAGAGGAGAGAGAGAGAGAGAGAGAGAGAGAGAGAGAGAGAGAGAGAAAGAGAGAGAGAGAGAGAGAGAGAGAGAGAGAGAGAGACAGAGAGAGAGAGAGAGAGACCCTATTACCTGGAGAGTCTCCGACAGAGAGAAATAACTCATTTCAGGAATAAAAAAGAGATTATCTGATCCACAGCAAATCTGCATACCTCCAGTGAAAGATTTCGTCTAATCTTCCCTTTCTTGCGACACAAAAACAGTTCCTCAGAGCCCACCTGCGAAGGAACGGCAGCTGTCAAGGAGAAGCCAAGTCGACTCGCTTGCCACACGGGCAATTACTGCTTATCAGCCGCGGTTAGCCGACGCAACAATGGTGGAGCAACACCGAACCAATGGGCCGTAATGCACAACATCAGCGGCGACAGTGAAGTCAGCTCTCCTTCGTGTTCTTTGTTGAGCAACAAAGGCTGCGAGATAAACACATTGGAAACACGAATGTGCCCGCCCCTGCGCCCAGGTTTGTGCGTATGTACGTGCATGCGTGCGCGTGTGTGTGTGTGCGCCTACACATTGTAGACGGTAAAAGGGCGGCGTTGTTGTGTTAATGAAGGGCTCTTAAAGCCGGCTTCAGCCCAGATCAGCTGGTCTGCTCTCCTCTTGGTGGATTCGTCCTTGACAGACCAATATCCATCATAACGCCTACTGCGCACGCACGCACACACTCACACACTCACACACACACACACACACACACACATACACACCAATATCCATCATAACGCCTACTGCGCACGCACGCACACACACACACACCAATATCTATCATAACGCCTACTGCGCACACACACACACACACACACACACACACACACACACACACCAAGGTCCTGCCTGCTTTCCTCCCAAACTGGGTGAGGAAACCATGGCGACGCAGAGAGGAGAATGAAGAGATGCTACTGAGGACCGGATGATCGTCTGTGTGCACAACAGACAGCTGCTGAGCGCCTGGAAGGCAGTAAACTAAACATCTGATTAGGGATCCGGCGGCGGCGGAGGAGACGCACACAATGCATCCAATTAGCAGAAGAGACAACGCTAAGCAGCGAGCTAGCAGCGCTTGGTTATCCGCGTGGAATTCCGTCGCTCCTCAAGATGATAGCGAGCTACGCACCAGCGCTAGCAAGCTACGCACCAGCGCTAGGGGGCTACGCATCAGCGCTAGGGGGCTACGCGCCAGAGCTAGGGGGCTACGCACGAGAGCTAGGGGGCTACGCACCAGTGCTAGGGGGCTACGCGCCTGCGCTAGGGGGCTAGGCACCAGAGCTAGGGGGCTACGCGCCAGAGCTAGGGGGCTACGCGCCAGAGCTAGGGGGCTACGCACCAGTGCTATGCACCAGAGCTAGGGGGCTACGCGCCTGCGCTAGCATGTTACGCGCTAGGGGGCTAGGCGCCAAGCTAGGCATCAGAGCTAGGGGGCTAAGAGCCAAGCTACGCACCAGTGCACGCAACTCTGCATCCTTGTCGCTTAAGGCATCGTTTATCCTCATCAACCCTCGTCAGAGGGGGGAACTAAGGCTATGTTGACGCTACAGTGACAACAGATTGGAAAACAAAACTCTTGACATCAGCATATGGTGGCACACACACACACACACACACACACACACACACACACACACACACACACACACACACACACACACACACACACACACACACACACACACACACACACAGAGACAGAGACAGAGAGAGAGAGAGCTAATCCTAGAGCTGCTCTGGTTCAAACGAAAATAAGTGTCAACCAGGCATCCTGACTGCTCCGACTGACGGCAACGAGGACCAAGCACTGTGGTCGCCGGCAAAGAGTTGAGAAGAAAGAAGAAGAAGAAAAACCGAAAGAATGAAAGAATAAAGGACGGAACAACACTGTAAGGACATGAATAATAATCCAAGGGTGCCGGGGCTGTGTGGCCCAGACAGATGAGCCCGTTCACCTGCTGTGGAATAACAGTAACCGGTAACAATGGAAGACAACAGCACCTGCAGGTGTACATTGGGCAGAGAGACGCTGCCTTGCCTCGAACAAATATGTGTTTCTGAGTTTCATCAGAGACAAAAAAATGGCATTGGGGAGAAGGAAATAAGTCATTAATTACAATTCCAGAGCGCGTCGAGAACGCAGTCACGAGGCAGATGAAATGAGGTTGGCTTCCATGAGGCACAGTTGATTTACCATTGTCACAGTGCAGGGTTTCACCCCGCCAATGTTATTATTCACTTCTATGGCAACAAATGGAATAACATGGTGTGGTTACATCACCCTTCATGTTTCACAGCTACAGGGATGACACATCCAATGCCAGTGAGCACTGCCTCTCTCGGCTTGTCTTTCTGTCCTGTTTATTGCTTTAGTTTCAATTCAGGCATCGGGTTTCCTTGGCTATTGTCCAGGGAGCCAGGGGGAGTAAAGAGTGGTCTGGAAATAAAGGCAGATCTAGCAGATAGATAGGGCTGTACACCGGTGTATATATAAATATATAAGGGACTAAGTGGAACAGGTAATTGTTAAGTAGGATACAGCGGCCTCAGTGTACAGCTTTCTTTATTCTGGCTGCCACCCGACTCCCACCCGCTACAGTGTGAGTCTGCACTGCTGTCGGATGCGTTTAGTCGACGGTTCCAACAGTAAACTAAAGACATCAGCAGTAAGCCGAGGCATTTGACATCGCTTTGTGTCGACAAATTGACTTGTTTGTTCCCGTGGCAAGATTGGCAAGACCTTGACAAACAAAACCGTTTGTTTTTTTTTAATCGTTTTTTTTCCAATGCACAGCGAAAGATTAATGAATCTTATATATCATAGTGTAAACAACACTTTTCTTTATGGGGCTGGTTTGGCAGAATACAAGAGATTTAAATACACACCACAACGTATTTCCTCGATAGCATATTTACTGTATGATAGATTGTGTGCACTGCCAACACGCTGTCCCTATATCAAAGAAATGAATCGCACCTTCCACATGCAGCTGAACGGGACGACAGAGACAGAGACAGAGAGAGAGAGAGAGAGAGAGAGACAGGGAGAGACAGACAGAGACAGAGACAGAGAGACAGAGACAGAGAAAGACAGACAGAGACAAAGAGACAGAGACAGAGACAGAGAGAGAGAGAGAGAGAGAGGGAGAGCAAGAGATAGCGAGAGAGATCCTATTACCAGGACAGTCTCATTTAGTGGAGGTGACTGATGAGCCCTCCTGCCAAAGCCAAGGGCCTACTGCCAGAGCGTAGGAGAGGCAGATAGCTCCAGGAAAACTAAGTAACAAACCCCGGCCGGCTCTCCAGTCTCCACAGAGATCCCCGTCCCATGACTCACAGCTTCCTCCTTTCTTTCACATTTTGACACTCTTTGGATGAGTGAAGTCATTTTAATATCGGCCACGGCCAACAGCAAACCCCTACTTCAGGACCAAAACAAGCGAGCGTTCACCCTGGACCCGTAACCACGGGAGCCACTAGCAGGTCGCCCAGGGGCCAGGAGAGAGAGGCAGCATCAGGAGCCAACACCTACAAGCTGCGGGTAAAAGCAGAACCACTCCGGGGTGTTGGCGTCGGCTCACTCAGACGGTTAATCCCTCACACAGGCAGCAGCCGTGGACCCACTGAGCCCCGTGCACACGTGCACACGTGCGCACGTCACAGACACGTTGTCAAACCGACAGAGGGAATGTAATGCCGCTGCGAAGCGACGGCGTGCGTCGATTCACGGCTGTCCCCGTCCAATAACGCCGGCCTCAGCCGACACCAGGCCTGTCTGACGCCGTCCGCCCTCCCCCGCCTGATGTGTCGGCGACACCGCCCAAACACAAAGCACCAACTGGATGATAAAACGCCACAATCATTAGTCAACAAAAGACTTACGCAACGAGACGGCTCGGCCTCCCCGTCTCGGAGCGACCACTCGGGAGGCCGAGAGAAACAGTGTGAGGAAAGAATTTTCGGAATTTATTAGCGCTGAATGAATTTCGATTTACTCGCCCATACATTTAGTTCTCTCCAGTGTGTGCCCCGCGCGCGCGCGCTCTCTCTCTCTCTCTCTCTCTCTCTCTCTCTCTCTCTCTCTCTCTCTCTCTCTCTCTCTCTCTCTCTCTCTCTCTCTCTCTCTCTCTCTCTCTCTCTCTCTCTCTCTCTCTCTCTCTCTCTCTCTCTCTCTCTCTCTCTCTCTCTCTCTCTCTCTCTCTCTCTCTCTCTCTCGGCCCTGCCTAGGGACCGCCCGTGTCTCATTCCAACTGCCTGACTGTGAGATGGCTTTCAGAGAGTCGGGGGCCCACTGTAGCATTCCAGCCACAAACACTTGGGGGTGTGTGTGCTTGTGTACGCGCCCTTGCGTACGCGTGCTCATACCCTGCACCGCACAATGACGACGTCAGATACAGCGTGTCCTTCTAGGTGTCACCGACACCGGGCCCCTGGCTGAGGTAGCTGAGTGTGAGTGATGGGCTTTTCTTTGGCAGGTCGGTCGGTCAGTGACGACATTGTCGTTTAAAACCGACGCATCGCGCGGCTTCCCATGCGCCGTTGAGCAGGGGCGGAGGACCAGAGACTATCATGTTTTTCCCATTAGTTTTCCTGAGACTGTGGAACGAACTCAATGAACGGAGGTAGCGCGTTTAACAGACACAATTGTGTTTCATACCACTCCCGGAAAGGCATTTGCATTAAGTGGCTGTTTTTTAATATCTGTTTTTACGATGTAATTTCATCAAATGTTGTTTATTTTCCGACATTATATCGTGAGTATGCATTTTAATTCCATAAAGGACTTTGTCAACGCAGTGAACGAGAGCCGCTTCATAAATAAAGTACTGCGGAGGTACTGTTTGGATAACACAAAGAGGTAACCGAGAAAATAATATAAAAGAAGTGTCATCCAATCTATTCTGTGCAGAAACAGAATGAATGAATGAAAAGGAAACAGAACGAATGAGTGAAGGAACGGCAATGGAATGAAAGGGTGAAGCCAAGCCTGAGTGTTGAATGTCACAGTCTGTCAGCGCGGCCTCAGCCTAAGTGATGCGGACAGAGAGCCTTTCTGATTGCCCCACCAGCCGGGCCGGGGGGTGAGAAACATTTACATGCAAATACAAATGACCCGCGCAGCGGCGTGTGAGTTACAGCGCTACGCTGATTGCACAGCAACCACGGGAAGCCGGCCATAAAGGAGTCAATGCAGACCCACACTCTGGTGTAAGGGAGGCCTGCTCGAGACCACTTCCACCATCTATTCTTTACGCCCAACTTACTTTTGTGTTTTTGTTCTTTTACTGACAATTCATTCGATGAATCGCCAGGAAATTGGGTGTTCATTTTCTAATATGTATGCTGCTTTTTTGGTGAGATCGAAATTGTCCCGGCCGGCGGCCATAATCCTAACAATCACCGCTCATAAATCATCTCCATTGAATTATTTGTCCGTGTGCGAGAGCTCTCACACACGGCCCAATCCTGTCCACTCTGACAGATGCACACGTCATGTGTGATCCATGACGCCCTCGGACTACACTAACTCAATCCACAGACAAACATAATCAACAGATGTCATGTAGGTTCTGGGTCTGTTGTTGGTCTCCATGGTGCTGAGGTCAGGGGGTCAGGAGGGGGGCGGGGGGTTAGTCCTTGGCCCCCTTCCTGTCGGTCTGTAGAACCGTGACGGTGGAGGCCTGGGCCCTCAGTCAGCAGACCCGTTACCCCCCAGATGGTCGCTGGCTCCGAGGCCCGTGGGTTCTGGGGTCTGCCCCTTCGTTCGTCCACCATCAGGGTCTCGTGCCGTCGTACGGTACTCCTCTCCTCACTCCCCCTCAGACAGGTTGCCTTCCGGAGTCAGGTCTCACCGAGCGCTCGCTGGGCGCTCCCTGGGCGCGCTGTTGTTTTTCAACTAGAGATGCACCGATCAACCGGCCGCCGATTAAAAAAGCCGGTTTTGTATCCAATCGGCCACAATCGGTGACCTGCCGGTCACTGTCGTAATTTCCGGTTTTCGGCCGATCAAACTCACCCGCATGCGCGGTGCGTAGCAGCTCAAGGCGCCCAGAGCGCGGGAAGAAAAACATGTCGCTGATTTGGACTTATTTCACTGTGTGCCAGGACGACCCAAAACACGCTGTTTGTAATGCTTGCAAGTCAAAAATAAGCCGTGGGGGATCATGTTGCTAGGTACGCGTCCTGCGTCCCTGACGCATTCAAATCTGAAAGGACGCACTAAACTCACTATCCATGCGTCCCGGGGACGCATCTAATTTTCCCCATGAAAAACGATACATTGTGAACATTAAACAACTCGTGTTTAATCACAGTAACTGGCCAAAGAAACCTTCTTGTGAGCAGACCAGACAAGCACTGTTTCAACCCTCTGCGCATCTACTCGGCGCAGACGTGATCCCCTGTTCAAAGTATCGCGACATGCTAATTTAGCCGCTACCAAAACAACTAGCTCGTCACCGCTGATTTCATTTCAACAATTAAAAATACAAACTTCATAGTAAATAAACCCACGTTTCCACTGCTCGATGCTGTGCTCATTCGTGTCGATTATGTTGTAACGTTTAGGGGACGTGCTGTAATGAAATAAATGAAACATAATCCGGTGGTGGTGATGAAAACTACATTGAACGGCAGCCTACATATTGTTATGCCCAAACGGCGCCTGCGCATACATCGCGCTTCCAACGAGATCCCGTTTTTCTCGAGAAACAGGCAGAGAAGAGAGAACGCAAAAATACCACCAAAGAAAAAGATGAAACCTATTGCAGGTCAGCAAACTATTGCAGCTGCATTTTCTGTCCCCACTACCTCTGCACTCCTCCCTGACTCTGATCAGCCTAGAGAGAGTACCTCAACATTGCCTGTACCTACTTCTGCCTCCCCCTCTACTGAGCCTGATGAGCCCACTGCAGAAGAATTGCCTCAACCTTCTACATGTTCCTCCCAAAAAAAGCGAACTTTTCTGAAGCAGTGGCTCACCACATACAAATGGCTGCGCTTTTCAGATGACAATTTCATGTATTGAGTTTAACACTATTAATTTCATTTAAGAAATAGAATAATAATAAAAAAGAAACACATTTTTTAAACTGGGGAGTCGGGACCCATTGAATTTCTCAGGGACCCACCCAACTCGCCACCTGTGGGTCCCGGGGACTCACTACATTGAAAACCTATCAACATATTATATGATTATAATTATTTCTTAGAAAATCGGTATCGGAAAAACCGGTTTTGGCAGGTCAGACCTCCTTAAAAACCGGAAATCGGTATCGGCCAAGAATTTTGCAATCGGTGCATCTCTATTTTCAACCTTTGCCGTTCGTCTTCGCTCTCGTCTGAAGCCTTCACCTCCTCTTGTTGGCACCACTTCCTTGGCTCCCGTTCAATTTTATTTTTTGTAGAGAGCAGTGTCGTTTGTATGTGTCTCTCTGTGTGTGTCTCTCTGTGTGTGTGTGTGTGTCTCTCTGTGTGTGTGTGTGTGTCTCTCTGTGTGTGTGTGTGTCTCTGTGTGTGTGTGTGTGTGTCTCTGTGTGTCTCTCTCTCTGTGTGTGTGTGTGTCTCTGTGTGTCTCTCTGTGTGTGTGTGTGTGTGTGTGTGTGTGTGTGTGTGTGTGTGTGTGTGTGTGTGTGTGTGTGTGTGTGTGTGTGTGTGTGCATTCATGCATGAGCTTCCCAACAGGCAGTCCGTATCAGGATCAGGGTATACGGATTAAATCCCGTTGAACTAATGCATGAGCTCAGGGTGGAACTCTACTTTCTCAGCCTCACACTCCCCCCTTCTCGCCCCACAGCTCTCTGACCACTATGGGCCCTATTACCTTATAGTTCCGCTAGGCCTCCGATAGCACCAAGAGGTTAGCATTGGCTCCTCTCTCTCTCTCCCTCCCTCCCTCTCTCTCTCCCAGCCAGGCACGGGACCAGACCAAGGTTCTTTCAGCGTGACCGGCTCCCCCTACCAAGCCACAGAGTACATGTATCTGTTAATTACAGCTGGCAGTGCAGCCCCAGCACACCGGAGGGGGGGGGGGGGGGGGAAGAGAGAGAGAGAGAGAGAGAGAGAGAGAGAGAGAGAGAGAGAGAGAGAGAGAGAGAGAGAGAGAGAGAGAGAGAGAGAGAGAGAGAGAGAGAGAGAGAGAGAGAGAGAGAGAGAGAGAGAGAGACCGTCACAGCCTAGCAGAGATGAGTAAAGGCGATGGTTACGACAGAACAGAGAGGGGGCGGTCACACAGACAGCGAGGCGATGACTCCGACAGAACAGGAGCGGCTAAGTGGAAAACTGGCAAACTTCGGTTCTCGGTAAACAACAGCGTCCGGAATGTTCCCCTTTCATTCCTGCGGGGCGGCGGCGTTCCCGGCTCCGTGTCCCACAAAGCGGTTTGGCCCCCTAGTCCCCTAATCAGTGAGACCGCCATAAAGGAACATGGCGGGGGGATAATACCGTTTTGGGGGCTTCGTTTCTTCCGTACCCCACAGTGCTGGTAGAGGGAGTTAATCAGGATGTGTGTAAAGCGCTTCCTGGATGTAATGGTCCCCCCCCCCCCCCCAACGGTCGCCTATTAGTCGGTCTCTACTGCGATGCTATCTCTGGGAAACACAAGTTTTGTTCGACATCTATGTAGCGCGATAGCCCTCGGAAACCTTATTAGACTAGATTACAGACGGGCTGGTAGCAATTAATGCACGGGCTTAGCTGGGTGGTGTGTCTCACTATGATCCCACTGTGTGTGGGATCAAGAGGGGGGGGGGGGAGGGAGAGAGAGAGGGGGGGGGGGGAGAGAGAAAGAGAGGGGGGGAGAGAGAAATACAGTGAGATGGGGAGAATGACCGTGAGATACAGAGAGGGGGAGAAAGAGAGAGAGGGGGGGGGTTGAAATACGGTGAGATGGGGAGAAAGACAGCGAGATACAGAGAGGGGGAGAGAGAGACAGGCCGAGAGAGAGAGACAGGCCGAGAGAGAGAGAGAGAGAGACAGGCCGAGAGAGAGAGAGAGAGACAGGCCGAGAGAGAGAGAGAGAGAGAGAGACAGGCCAAGAGAGACAGAGGGAAAGAGAGAGAGGGAGTCTTTATGTATGTGAGGGCATGGGAACCTATACGTGGGTGAGCTTCAGTGTGTGCATTCATGTCTTCCTACAGTACGGCTGGTAGAGGGGAAGGGGGCCGTCCCAGACATGGCCCCCATTAGTCTCCCTCCCTTGTTAACCGACCGACACACTGACTCCCTTCAGAGGGACAGACAGACAGACAGATTGAGAGATAGACAGACAGACAGACGGACGGACAGACATTGTGTGTGTGTGTGTGTGTGTGTGTGTGTGTGTGTGTGTGTGTGTGTGTGTGTGTGTGTGTGTGTGTTCGTCTTGGCAAGAGATAGAGAGAATAAAGTGTAAAGGGGGAAAGTGAGGGAAGAGAAAATAAAAGAGGCTATGAATGCACCTCAATGACGAGCAAAGGCTGTGAAAGGCATTTCCCTCTCACACACACACACACACACACACACACACACACACACACACACACACACACACACACACAGTGTGTGTTTATTTGTGTCTAGGAAGTAAAGTGCCCCGTCCTTCTCCGTCATGTCTGCCCGCCTCTCATCATCACCCCCCCCCCCCCCCCCCAGCACAGAGAGAGACCCCTATCCATGGAGCCTTATAGAGCACACACACACACACACACACACACACACACACACAGTGTCATTCTAGTAATCTGAAACTTTAGTAACTGATGGAAAAATACATTGCTGAAATAAATATTGATGCTGAGCTTACAAAACTAAATTGAAAAAGAAACACAGGACTTTGAAACTAAACAAAAATACTGTCAAATGGAAATTCGATTAAGAGTTGAATTCCAGTTGTCCTGATGGCCACCACAGTAATGATATAATTACCATCATAGTGGTTAGGGTCAGTGTATGTTGTAATATCCAGTGATGCACAACTCTTTTCTGCAGTAGTTATTATTCCAAAAGCGTATTATTAAAATAAGAATGTTCTGTTGTAACATTTGGAGTAGTATTTGGTGGTTAGTCATTTAAAAAACTTTTTAATTTATAAATGCCTGAATGGAAACAGAACCCATATTGTTTCTATTAAAGAAGAGTGGATATAAAACCAAATTATAAAACAACTGCAAATTGAATGTGATCATTTATACATTATAAAACCAAAATAAAACTGGAGACAACTGAAATAGAAACTCAAAACTGAAATAACCATGAAACACACACACACACACACACACACACACACACACACACACACACACACACACACACACACACACACACACACACACACACACACACACAAAAAAATAGTACTTAGCATTGAGTAGCGTCTTATCCTAGCTATCTTTGTTGCATACAGGGAATGGGTTAACCTAGCGATTGCAAGTGCTTGGCACTTGGTTCTATGAACTTCCTTGCTGTACCGACAGAGATATAATGTTTCTCTTTCTTTTGACAAATGTACTTATTGTAAGTCGCTTGCCTGCTAAACGCCCTAAATGTAAAGGTGTTGGTGACCCGAAGCCTCGTAACCCAAAACTTGGTCTCGGGTGATCTCGGATGCTGCTGCACGATTCCACAACCACAAACCCCCGACAACAAAACACCCTCAGATTTAAAGAGCACGGGGAAAGGTATTCCGATGGCACTGGTTAAGAAAGGGTTTGTTTTATGAAGGACGTCCCGTCGGGAGCTGAGAGCGAAATACAAAATACTTTTTTCAAAGAGAAATGAAAATGTCCTCATTATTGACTTTGGCCAACTTCTTCTTTGAACTCCCTCGTCTTCGACTTGGGCAGCAGATCCACGATGAGAGTGTCTAGCACTGAGGAAGAGGAGTCGGGGGCGAGCGATAGAAAACCACCAGTGATTAAAAGATGAAAGGGGGAGCGAGCAGATGATAGGAGGGAGGGCATGCCTGATTAAGCAGTGGAGGCATGCAGCCCCTCTAGGAAACTGCCCTTATTGCATTTTAATGGGAGGCGGGATGACCTTTGACCTCAAGGCCAGGCATCATAGCACCTCGGTGGCAGGTCAAACCGTACGGGGCAGCACATGGGGTGTGTGTGTGTGTGTGTGTGTGTGTGTGTGTGTGTGTGTGTGTGTGTGTGTGTGTGTCTATAGGAGTTCAACATTTTAAAGTTAAGGTAGAACTCCTTAATAGAATTCACATTCCTAACAAAGAAAATAATTCCCTCCATCTCTCACTCTTACTTGCTTGGTCAGCCTCCCCCCTCTCCCTCCCCCCTCTCCCCCCCCGACCCTCCATCATCGGCCCCTCCTATTTCACCTCCCCTTTCTCCGGCTCCACATGCTAAGTGGGAACATTGTTACGGTCAATTTGTCCCATTCAGGGTCCCAGTGGGCCGAGGCCTGCCCTGACAGCCCCAGAAAGAGGGCCACTGCCTGGGAGGCCTGCCGCTGGGGTCCGGGGTGGAGGGGAGACCAGGGGGGGGCCCCCTCTCTCGGCGTGAGTGTGTGTGCGCCCTTGTGTTGTGTGTGTGTGTGTGTGTGCGCCCTTGTGGTGTGTGTGTGTGTGTGTGTGTGTGTGTGTGTGTGTGTGTGTGTGTGTGCGCCCTTGTGGTGTGTGTGTGTGTGTGTGTGTGTGTGTGCGCCCTTGTGGTGTGTGTGTGTGTGTGTGTGTGTGTGTGTGTGTGTGTGTGTGTGTGTGTGTGTGTGTGTGTGTGTGTGTGTGTAGGGGGAAGGGCTCAGCTGAAAGACGTGTGACACAGTGGAGGTAATGAAAGGAGGAGTCGATTTGAGGAGAGAAGAACGAGAGAAAGAAAAATCAGGCAAGAAAAGAAAGAAAGAGGCAGGAAGGAATGTGGAGACCGAAACCGGTCCCAGTGTGGTTAGGAGGGGGGCTCCATGCCAGGTCGGGGCCCAGCCTGACCGGTTCAATAGTATTGGTGTTAGTCTGTCAGTCTGGGCCCGATGTGGGGGGGGGACGGCGCCACACACGGCCCCACGGGGGGCCACTGGCCTGAGAACCCTAAACACACAGCTGCAGCACCGTGGACAACGTCTGCAGCAGCCAGCCACCCATTAGGACCTCAGAAACACAGCATCTCATGGACCCAGCGGCACTCACGCACAAACCAACACACGGGATGTTATTGAACTGATCGGAGCGGTGAGGTGGCCGAGTTGGTACGACGCCACACTCACAAACGGCGAGTTTCGCTTTCTTTTGCTTCGTGTTTGATTCGACCGTTCGATCATTTTGCTGGAGGTTGTGATCTGTTGGCCCGTCACGCGCTAATCGGCGTAACAGCGGCCAGAAATCCGGCCATCATCTGCGAGGAGGTTTCTGTGAGGGGTAGGCGGGCCAACGTAGAGATACGCTTCTCGAAATCCGTCAATCACTCTCTTGGGTCGAATATCTCCATTATGGGAGAGGAAGCACAAAAGTTCTGCTCTAACATTTAGGACTGCTGGACCAGAGGTTCTATAACCCAGTAGGACTGCTGGACCAGAGGTTCTTTAACCCAGTAGGACTGCTGGACCAGAGGTTCTGCTGTAACCCAGTAGGACTGCTGGACCAGAGGTTCTGCTATAACCCAGTAGGACTGCTGGACCAGAGGTTCTGCTGTAACTCAGTAGGACTGCTGGACCAGAGGTTCTGCTATAACCCAGTAGGACTACTGGACCAGAGGTTCTGCTGTAACCCAGTAGGACTGCTGGACCAGAGGTTCTGCTGTAACCCAGTAGGACTGCTGGACCAGAGGTTCTGCTGTAACTCAGTAGGACTGCTGGACCAGAGGTTCTATAACCCAGTAGGACTGCTGGACCAGAGGTTCTGCTGTAACCCAGTAGGACTGCTGGACCAGAGGTTCTGCTGTAACCCAGTAGGACTGCTGGACCAGAGGTTCTATAACCCAGTAGGACTGCTGGACCAGAGGTTCTATAACCCAGTAGGACTGCTGGACCAGAGGTTCTGCTGTAACCCAGTAGGACTGCTGGACCAGAGGTTCTGCTGTAACCCAGTAGGACTGCTGGACCAGAGGTTCTATAACCCAGTAGGACTGCTGGACCAGAGGTTCTGCTTTAACCCAGTAGGACTGCTGGACCAGAGGGTCTGCTATCACGAAGTAGGACCGCTGGATCTGCAATAAGGGTTTTATTCACCCGAGTGAGTGTTTCATTCTACGAAATAAAGAAGAAGCCTTTAAAGGAGGCTACATGAGGTAATTTCAGAGCAGGTGTTGCCAACATGGTGTGACCGTCCTCTCGTACCAAAGTGCAGAGAACAGCTGGAGTGGTGGTTCTGTCGCTGCAGTAATCGGGGCCAGTGTTTCTAAGACGTCTGACCTCGCTGTTTGCTCTGTTTATCTCTCCTGCCAGTGGCTTTTCCGGTGCCTTCTCTACAGCAGTGGCTTCTGGCTGGGTCACAACAATGCAAACACCTCCTGCTACTGCTGCGGTCAGCCGTTCCTCTATTCTCCCATGTTACCAACAGAGGGCTGTTCAAAGGATAAGAGAGAAGCACGCACCATGTGGATGCAAACCAGACTTAATGCATGGCTCCTGGTAGGATTGGGTCATACTGCGCACTCATGTTATCACGAGTAAGAGGGCCTGGTGCAGACTGCACACTGTTACCACGGGTTAGAAGGCTGGGGGCATACTGTCACACACACACACACACACACACACACACACACACACACACACACACACACACACACACACACACACACACACACACACACACACACACACACACACACACACACACACACACACACACACTGTGTGCGTGTGACTGATGTTTCAGTCACACACACACACACGACCACACACCAACTGTGAAGTTTGGCGTCCAGTTTGAACCCCACCAACAGGCCGTGTAGAAGTGAAACAGGCCCCCTGTGATATGGGGGTCGGTCAGGGTCGCGTCGGGGGTGGGAGGGGGGGGGTGTGGGGGTCTTAACTCCCTTGTGTTGGGGCACCTGTTGTTTTGCCACATCAGGCACAACACTTGCTGTGAGGCCGGAGGGTGCGCGCTGGGGGTGGGAGAGGCGGTGTGAACAGGGCGCCCATTGAGGCAGCGCGGACAGTGCTGAATCACAGCCGACCGCGGAGCTCTGACTCAGACGCACTGGGACACCCGACGGGGGGGCGGGAGGGCCCATCACTCCACAGTACTGCGCTTATTACGTCTCTCTCTCTCTCTCTCTCTCTCTCTCTAACAGAAACTCTCTCGAACAGAAACACGCAGGAGAAAATGCATAAAACACATATACGCACATAATCCCAAAGTAAAGACACACACAAAAGCACACACAAGCAATTTTGCAAATTACTCAGGGAGGCTACAGTGGGAGCCCAGCAGGGATCTGTCAGTAAACATGTACTCATCAGAGATGCCGCCCGTCTATAAATGAAGCAACTTTGCTGGACTCAGTGGGAAGGATTAGTCAGGCTCCGCTGAGCGGGCGTTGAGCTGCGAGGGTAAAACCAGCGAGGAATGAAAGCAAACCTGGCCAAGACATGACATCAACACTACGGGACCAAGCAGAAAGGTTTCCTGGACGGACGGACACACTCACACACACACACACACAAACACACACACACACACACACAGAAACATACACACACACACACACACACACCAAACCCTTGTTATCCCAACCAAACATTCCTGCTCCATTTGACTTGTCATGTTTTCCATGTCTGGGAACTTCTGTTATTCTCCTACTCTACCGAGTCCAACGAGAGGGCTTATTCCAGGTTGACAATTCCGTCTCTGTCTGTCTGTCTGTCTGTCTGTCAAATCCATATATCGGACAGACATGTATGGACAGACACATCCATACATGTCTGTCCGTCTGTATGGATGTGTATATGTGTGTGTATCTGTGTCTGTCTGTCTGTCTGTCTGTCTGTCTGTCTGTCTGCCTGTCTGCCTGTCTGTCTGTCTGTCTGCGTATATGTGTCTCTGTCTGTCTGTCTGTCTGTCTGTCTGTCTGTCTGTCTGTCTGTCTGTCTGCGTTGTGTTCCTTTTACATAATCCACGTCTCAGTCGTGCCCCTAATGAGTCATTGGCCTTGGCAGGGATAATGCATCCCACTGATAAATGATTTACATTCGGTCGCGTCAACGATACACTGCCATACAAAATACTCCGGGAAAGAAAATCGCTATCTCTGTACAGTATATGAATAAGCTGTTATTTATCCATTGTCAATAACAAAAGCACCATAATTACCCTTCTGCTATTCATCAATACCGCAGAACGCAGAGCGGTCATCATTGTGGAAGGCCTCGGGCTACCAACGCCTTCATCTCAGATTAAGATCATTCTGCTCACTAACGAGCTTCATCCCGTAATTAATTGGACTGAAGCCGTTTCACCTTTGCCCGTCCCCCCCTCGACGCTACCAGGAGAGAACCCTGAGCGCGCTCTCTCTCTCTCTCTCTCTCTCTCTCTCTCTCTCTCTCTCTCTCTCTCTCTCTCTCTCTCTCTCTCTCTCTCTCTCTCTCTCTCTCTCTCTCTCTCTCTCTCTCTCTCTCTCTCTCTCTCTCTCTCTCAGGGTGAATGAAGCCATCTCTTCAGGAGCCTGCAGCTTGTCTGTCAAAGTGTCGGGTGAAAATGTTCGTCCTAAACAGCGTTTTGTAACCCCCCCCCCCCATGAATATAAGTTTGAAGTGGGGGGGGGGGGAAGGGGGAGATCAGAGCCCCGATCCGACAGGTCTCCCCCTCTGTTGTCGGCTAATGCATTCCCTCAGATGGCCACTCTCCTCTTAATTACTGGCGACACGAGAGCACCCGCATGAGGGTGTGTGTGTGTGTGTGTGTGTGTGTGTGTGTGTGTGTGTGTGTGTGTGTGTGTGTGGTGATGAAACCCTCCTCTGCAAAGACGTTGCACTTGAAGAGGAGGAAGTGAGAGGAGACAGGGGAGAGGGGGGAGGGGGTGGGGGGGAGACGGGGAGACGGGGAGGGGGGGAGACGGGGGAGAGGTCGTGAGACAGACAGCATCTGCTTCTATGATCTGCTGCTTTTATTCCTCAGTATTTTAACATCGCCACCCTCGCCTGTTCTTTCTAGACCACTGCACAGCCCCCCCCTGCCAACAGAAGGAAATGAATAAAAAAACCCTCTCTGAATGTGATTGACACTCAGGGAGTGCTGTCACTTTCACTGGAGGCACCTCTCTCTTACTTTATTCTCTGTCACTTGATTATGACTCTGTGTCTCACTCTCTCTCTCTCCCCGTCTCTCACTCTCTGTCTCCCTGTCTCACTCTCTACACCTCCCTCTCCCCCAGTCTCAGTCCCTCTCCACCTCTCTCTCCCTTTCCGCTCACCATCTCTATGCTGTAGGTCTCATTATAAGAAAGCTCTGACCCTTGGGGACTTCACTTAGTTCCCTCTCCGTTTCCAGTCCACAAACCTCAGCCACACAAAAGGCAGCTGAAAGGCAATTTGAATCTGAAGCAGGCAGCACAACAAAAACACGCAGCTCCCAAATGGAGAAACTTTAGAGGACTCGGAGAGGATTTGGAGACCAAACAACCTTTTGCACATGAAGACACAAATGTGATTTTGACACTGCCGGTCCATCTAACTCACTGTACCGCAAAACACCAGACAGCTGCCGCAGGGAACGAGAGAGAGAGAGAGAAATGTGGGGAGGAGGAGAGAGAGAGAGAGAGAGAGAGAGAGAGAGAGAGAGAGAGAGAGAGAGAGAGAGAGAGAGAGAGAGAGAGAGAGAGATGTGGGGAAGAGAGGGAACGAAATAGTGGATACCAGGGGTACGTTGGGTGCAGACGGTTATATATAAGGAGTTATAAAAGGAGTATAGCTGATGAGGCTTCAGTGAGACCCACAAAGCAAGAACACAGCTAGCTCACACACATAATAATAACACATGCACGCGCGCACACACGCACACGCACACAGACACACACACACACACACTAGATAAACAGCGTTAGCCAATCAATTTGTCCTTCAGAAAATGTGGGGGGGGGATTCATAATAAATCGATAAGAAGAAATATAACAAAAACAACCAAAAAATCCTAATGAGGTGGTCAGATCCCGTATCGATTCAAACCCTGATTTGTTTTAACCAGCCTCCAGTGAAGACATGGTCGTACCAGGCAATGCACATGGTAGATTTCTGCCCAGCCAATGCGAAGTGATTATTCTGCCTTTGAGCCGCCGAACCCTGTTTGCTGCGAGCTACGCAGTATGAAATGTGGGATAAACAAAGATGCGTTTAGAGGCCAAATCTGAGTAAGATATAAACCCATGGCAGAGACAAAGAACATATGTCATCTCGGACTGCACATCGCTATTAACACAGTTTATGTTGAAGGAAATTAGGCTGCATTTAGAGAAAAAAAAAAAATTCTCTCAATTCTGGGCAGCACAACGTCCGCGATTGAGACGCGTTTTGGGGGTACAACAACCAAACCCCAACATCCCCACCACCACAGACACGGACCCGGGCTGAATAGCCTCATGGCTCTTACCTTTGGCTCTGCTCGTCAAACCGGGACAGCGGCTGTGTGGTGTGACCGATTAAACGTTGTTTCCACTCCTTGTGTCTTGTCTCCCCCTCCCTCCTCCCTGGATAAGGAATCCGAGAGGTGTCGGAGGAGAGGAGACCCGTCGGTGCTCTCTCCGAGGTCCTCTGGAGCCTCAGTCAACTACTCCGCCCCGTCGCACCTGTCCCCGGACAAAACTGCTCCCGCACGCCGGCCTGACATCCCTCGGGGCAACTGTCTCTCCCTCCTCAGGGCGGTGTGTGTCCATACCACCCGCAGCTCTCAACACGCATGGAACACAGCGGCACCTGTCCCCCCCCCCCCTCCCGTGCAGAAACACCCCCACAAAGAGCGTCTATGTCGCACCACGACACATGGCATCCGCGTCAGACTCTGCAGCAATACTCTCCCTCTCTCCAGACAGCCGTCCGGGATCCCCAAGTAATTTGGATTCGTTGGAAGCCGTGGGTTCAGTGTGGGATGAAAAGAAAAAAAGGCTGATTGCAAATAAGCAAACCCCTTCAGCAAGGCGCGGGCATCGAACCAGCTGCACCGTTTGGAAACGACATCTGCCGCTCTTCGCCCAGATTGCCAGTTGTGTGAACAATCCTCCGTCCTCAATAGTTGGTCTCTCTGGCGAAGCGGAGGGTCTGTGAGCACGACGGCTGCTCTCCAGTAGGATGGCACTGCTGCGTCTTTTCCGCTCGGCTGTCACGGCTGAGAGAAAGGGCTATTCCTCCGGCTGCTATGCGCCCCACTTCCAAGCCACAGTGTTTGGAACAAAGTAATTCCCATTCATCGGTTCATAACAAATGGTTTGTATTCCGTGATTGTCAGGCGGTCGTTGGGAAGAGGGCAGTGTGACCGCTTCTCCTGACGGCGAGAGACAGGCGTCTTCTCTGCTCCCCTCTGGACATATAGTCCACACAGCCCGCTGAGCCAAACCCTGGACCAGAGCTCTGCTGGAACCGGAATGGGAATAATTAATGACTAATTAGACTTCCCTTTTGAAAACGATCGCTCGTCGAGAGCATTTGAATGATACAGGAAAGGCTGGTCTGTCTTCACGTGGTCGTCACGTGTCCAATTAGAGCCGCACACTCCTATTCACGGTTAACATTTGATTAATTAGGCAAGTAACAACGAGGAGTGATTAAGCAACTTGGAACGACTCCGATTGAAAAGACTTACCTAATTGTTGCAGATTGAAGCCGGCTGAATTGTATTGTGTGAATATATATAGGCCCTAAAGCTATGGAAGGCTTTAATTCCCCCTTTTCATAACTGTAATGACGTGTAGGCCTAATTAAAAGGCATTTGAAAGCGTAAAAGCAACCAAAGACATATTTGACAGTGGGCAATATAAGAACGTTTTTTTTCTGAACAGGTTTTGGCTTTGATTTTAATCCATAATATACTGTTTCGCGCCTTACCCCGCATGGAGGAACTGTTTCTTCTCCCCAGACCTCTACTCGAGCCTCATTACGTCCTATTCATCTGTTCTATTTTAGTTTCACGTTTCCATGAACACGTCGGCTAAAATAATTAGAGTATATTATTTCAATATCTCTTAAACG
>NC_044059.1:28421978-28461978 GCF_902167405.1 Gadus morhua | reverse complement strand
GTGGTTTTCATTAGGGGCGTAATGGTAGCGCTGTGTTTTTCTTTCTTCTGTTGACGGAGACCACTTCCTGTTAACCATTGGCTTTGATGATGATGATGATGATGATGATGATGGATGTCGTAGAAGTGATTAATCTTCCGAACAGAGGAAGTTACAGTAGGCTGCGGCTGGGTTCCGACCCCTTTGAAGATTCATGGCTGCCTTTCCGTTTGGTTCCATGTTGCTAGTATACCTACAATGTGAGATAATAATGCGGAATAGATCCAGGGTCTCTCAGGGTCTTTGGTTCCGTTCTACGATCCAACATGCTCTGGTAGCACACGCGTTTATTGTCTTTCACTTTTTATCTATACATGGCCCAAATGATCTGATTGGCAAAGTTTGTGTAGACTCTATGGATCATAGAAGAGTGTGTTCCTATTCAAACCCTGAATGTCGAATGCCCGGAAGGGCTTACGAACATGCCAATTAAGTGGGCCTGCCGTTAATTTAGTTTCCTTAGGCAAGAGAGGAATGGAGAGAGGGAGAGAGAGAGAGAGAGAGAGAGAGAGAGGGACCGAGATGAGGAGAGAATTAAAATACAGATTTATTCAGCGTTGCTTAAATTCAGTCCTTTCGAAGAGATGAGGGAGAGAGAGGAGGAGGAGAGAATTAAAACACAGATTTCTTTAGTATTTCTTAAGCAAATTTCTTTCCTGTTATCTGCTGATCTGCAATTACTCAATATCCAGAACAATTTGGCTCCAATCAGCTGATCTAGTGGAGCACAGTGGAGTTAAGCAGGAACAAATGACGGCCTTTGGGGGACATTTACCTCTTAATTTGTGAAATGAAGAGCTTGATGCGTGTGTGAGTGTGTGTCTGTGAGTGTTATAATGTGTTTGTGTGTCTGTTTGTGCATGTGTGTATGTGTGTGTGTGTGTGTGTGTGTGTGTGTTCGTTTGCATTTGTATTTGTTAGTGTGTGTGTGTGTGTGTGTGTGTGTGTGTGTGTGTGTGTGTGTGTGTGTGTGTGTGTGTGTGTGTGTGTGTGTGTTTGTGTGTGTTTGTTTGCATTTGTATTTGTTAGTGTGTGTGTGTGTGTGTGTGTGTGTGTGTGTGTGTGTGTGTGTGTGTGTGTGTGTGTGTGTGTGTGTGTGTGTGTGTGTGTGTGTGCGTGTGTGTTTATATGTGAGTGTGTTCGTTTGCATTTTTATTTGTTAGTGTGTGTGTGTGTGTGTGTGTGTGTGTGTGTGTGTGTGTGTGTGTGTGTGTGTGTGTGTGTGTGTGTGTGTGTGTGTGTGTGTGTGTGTGTGTGTGTGTGTGTGTGTGTGTGAGAGTAACAGCAGCACACTCCTGTGTCCCTGTACGGGGAGAGCTTTCAGGGTTCTTGTTAGATGCTGATAAACAGAGTGTGACCGTGCTGCACTCCTTTCAAACTATATCAAAAGGCAGAATCCACTGTGATGTACTTTCTAATTCAAATGCTGAAATAAGAAATGATTGCTTCATGTTCACTGGCGCCTAGTGGCTAAAACAAAGAGGCCCCATAATGAAACTGAGAAGGCTTCTATAATGAAAATCTCTTACTAATGAAATGAAGGGGTTGAGGGAAATAGCCTCTTCAACTCCAGTAATAGCATCTTATTGTCAGAGATGGGTATATGGTAGGCTACATTCTAAGGTTAGCCCAGTCTTACATATACTTGCATGAAGCTTGTATCTTGTGAGTTGCATTTTGACATAGAAATAGTTTTTTTTCAGGCTAAAGTCAATACGCTCTGAGTTTAGTATATTTTCTATGTGTAGAATATGGCCCTTATGAACGTCACCTTAGCAACACTGCATGGACGGAACAGCAGAAATAATGACTGTGGAGAACGACTGCCCCCTCAAGGTACAATCCATCAATTGCAGTAAAAATGTCTTCCTGCTCATTTCTAACACAGTTCTCCAGTGTTACGGATATTGTTCATGGTGGTTTAGTATGTCGTTTGGTCCATTGCCATCGCAACACAAGGCCTTCGTCTGTTTCTACTGAATGATCTCTTCTGGAGTCCAGAGATGTTGCACAAGCAGTGTTCCAGTAATAGCTGCTACTACTATTAGTTTCGTTTCTGTCTTCTGTGACATGATTGGTTGTTTCACTAAGTCCTATTCCGCCTTTCCCTTGACACAATGTTGCACAATTCTGATTTTGATAGGCGCCCTGGCTGGAGACTGAACTCTCAATTGAGTATCGAACGCAGGTCAGGAGACGACATCGAGCGAACGAAGTGTCCCTGAAGTTATTCCAACAGGTCTGAGAAAAGTTTTTATACCTGATCTTACATTTCTCTGATTTTGACTCACCAGACACACGCAGGTTTATACGCGGTCCACATGCTTCAAACGCGTTAGATTGTGTGAATCATATCTTTTAGTAATGCGACGAAGTGCCTTGACAGTTGGCGACAATGATCAGTTATGAAGTTTAATCGTTTTTTAAATTTTGCGAGTGAATTTTGTATCTGGGGTAAAGTTCACTAATCTGACATGGGAGTGAGCTTTGGATTTGTAGAATGTTTGAAATGTGGCCCACTTTAGAGCTACAATAGGTTAAAACATTATTAACCCGTTGGATCACGGTTGTGTTTAAATATAGTCTCTTTACATTGATTTATTTTCATTTTTCTTTCGCTCTCTCTTATACTTGTTATTTCTTTCCTGGAGTGACTATAATGATATCTATCTATAATACTGTAATAATGCCTCAGCTGATGAGACTCGGCCCTATGTGTCCCAAAGGGGTCATTGACACTGGAAATAGACCAGCTGGATGATGCTGCGTTTGACACTTTCCTACATAGATTTAAATCCGCCTTACACAGTTTAAGTTTTGATGATTGAAAGTACAAGATCACTTAAGGGTAAAGTTATCATGTGATTCTGTGACTATTATCTCTAATTTAATTAATCATAAATGTAACGTTGTCTCTGTAACCGCTATCTCCCTTAACATCCTCTTGGACTTTGTTCTTGAGCTGTAAATAACCCAAGTGATATATAATATTTGTGTTGCTTATAAAAAAACATTATAATTATCTAATCAATTCAGCTGCTTAACTATTAGTTCGGCCAAAACAGCATAGCCTATTGATCAAAACACTTATTTATGTTCTAAGCTCAGTTATCTTTTATGTAGGACGTTTAAACCCTGAATAAATGAACCACCCAAAAGTATGATCACAACTAGATTTGAACTTCAATACCAATAGTGTAGCGTCACGGTTTATAAGTCATGTGTTTCATAGGTCAATTGAAATGAAGCAATGGGCAATGATGACACAGAGGCAGTGAATGTGTTTCCCAACAAAGACCCCGTTTGTGTAGGACTCAGTCGAAGTGAATCAGCTTTGGCGTGGTTGGTTTACAATTCTTCTCTGAATGTGTCCTGCCTGGGCTTGCACTGCTACCGACAATGATCAATAGATGGCGCTGTGAAGGCAAATACATCGCCTCAGACAACCCAGATGAGCTGATGTCTTCATTCATCTTTAGCTATGGACATCTGGATTATTAATAGTTAGTCTGCGCACTTTGACTTTGGGGATTCTTTAGGAGTTTGGTCTATCTCTAGTGTGGTGTCTGGGCTTTAAGCTGTGTGCCAGGCTTCAGAAGACATAACTCAGACTGCAGCTCTGCCACCTTCTGTCCTGCTGCACAACTCCCACCGCTCCCACGCCCCTTATCGTGATGCATAGTGTGGGAAAATAAATGGGATAACAAATTGCTAAATAAATGTACTACATTACCATATCTAAGTATATTGACGACGTGTGAAAGCACTTTTTCCCCCATTGGAAAGAACATCAGAAACAGCCTTTCTATATTTCCGTTCGATGCTATCACCACCGACCAGTAATACCATTAATGTATTTTACATGCTTTCCTTTTGAAATACATTGTATACTAAGGTGGGTAAAGTAGATGGTAGAGACGTAACGTACCTGAACTGCAGTACGTATCTGAATCCGAACTCAACCAGACACTACATGGAGTATTGCAGTCTTGTATATAGGGCAACATTTCTTCTTGGATCTTAATATCCATGCAAAATGTGGTGTGTGTTTGTGTGTGTGTGCGTATGTGTGTGTGTGTGTGTGTGTGTGTGTGTGTGTGTGTGTGCGTGTGCGTGTGTGTTTTCTTCTATTAGTGATTGAAAGCCAGCACAGCAGCAGCCACGATGGCAGACAGCGGGAAGGCTAATGAGGTCGGAACTGAAGCTGCACAGCCAGCTAATGCAGAGCAGGTAGGCTGGCAGCAGAGTGCCTTCAACGTGGTTCATCTCAACAGCCCCGTACCGGGTTCTAGGGATCTCGTTTCATATCCCCACACTGTAAGCCCAACCTGTACACAAACAGACCCATGACTCAGTGATAGTGTGTGTGTGTGTGTGTGTGTGTGTGTGTGTGTGTGTGCGTGCGTGCGTGCGTGCGTGCGTGCGCGCGTGCGTGTGTGTGTGCGTGCGTGTGTGCGTGTGTGTGTGTGTGTGCGTGTGTGTGTGCGTACGTGTGTGCGTGTGCAGGGCCTGGTGTCCAGAGTGAGCAACCTGCCGCTGGTCAGCTCGGCGTGCGGCGCCGTGTCCAGCGCCTACACCTCCACCAAGGACAGCGTGCCCCTGCTGAAGGGGGTGATGGACGTGGCGGAGACGGGGGTGCGGACCCTGGGAGCCGCCGCCTCCACGGGCTCCAAGCCGCTGCTGGACATGCTGGAGCCACAGAGTACGTCTTCACACGTGACACACATGTCAGCAGAGCAATGCCAACAATGTTATGAAGCTTATTTAAAAGTGAATTCCTATCGTAGTGATCCTAGGAGGACGATGATGATAATAACAATGTATAAGGGGTCTATAATAAAGGCTCAAAAATAAGGAATTTATTCTACTTTTTTTCTAACTTGTTCCAGCAGTTAAGAAATGGACGACTTTTGTGTTTCCTCAAATCAAATGTAGTCTAACCCTAGTCGAACATGTAACGTGTGCACGTGCTGCGTACGTGTGGGTTCTCCAGACACACCTCTAACGTGCGCGTGCGCTGCCTATGCGTGTGTGTTCTCCAGTCAGTTCTCTAACGTGCGCGTGCGCTGCCTTTGCGTGTGTGTCTTCTCCAGTCACGGCGGTGAGTGACTATGCCCTGATGGGTCTGGACAAGATGGAGGCGACGCTGCCCATCCTCCAGCAGCCGGCGGACAAGGTCAGCCCCAGCGCCGATTTACGGTTCCTCATAAAGACGCACATAAAGAAGTCAAGCCGCCACCAGAGCCGGCGTCGTTTCTCAAGCTCTTCATTTAAAGAAACGCGTCGCGAGGCAGGCGGCAGGTCTTCACAACTATTCAGTTTCTTTTTTTATTGTCGTGGTTTCATCAATTCCTAGGATTTTAGAAGATTGGATTGGCTCCGTTTCACCGTAAAATCATCCTGTGCATTGACTTAACACTTCCATTCATGTTTTTATTCTTTAAACAAAAAAATGTGCTCTCATATTTTATGTGATTATGATTGTAGTGATTTCTTCCATATCCTAGTAGTCCATTATAAACAGTTTTAAATCCTCGAAGTGAAACCCCTTTGGTATGGAAGCCTTGTTCTTCCTAGTGTGTGAACCTTCACAACTTCTAATGTGTCTCGTTTTCATGGATCCAACCCTTCGAGATGAGATCACCAATAAACCCGACCATAACACACCAATAACAATAAACCCGACAATAAACACCCAAAACCATTGGTCAATAATTTACCCATAAATGTACACTAACACTTCACCGCCCTATATTGTGTGTACATTAACACAACTAATGTACAACCAGCCCCTCAAAGCGTGCTCTAATCCGGGCCTTGTCGTGTGTGGTGCCCAGCTGGTGTCGGACACGGTGGGCCGGGTGTACCAGTCGGTGACGGGGGCCAGGGATGCGGTGACGGGGGCCAGAGACGCGGTGACGGGGGCCGTGATGGGAGCGGTGATGGGCGGCGTGGAGCTCACCAAGGCGGCCGTCAGCGGGGGGGTCAGCACGGTCATGAGCAGCCGCCTGGGCCAGATGGCCAGCAGCGGGGTGGGCCTGGCCCTCAGCCGCTCGGAGACCTGGGTGGAGCAGAACCTCCCGCTCAGCGAGAGGGAGCTGGGTGAGTGGAACCTCCCCCTCCTCCCCCACCTCCCCCTCCTCCCCCTTAGTGAGAGGGTGCTGGGTGAGTAGAACCTCCCCCTCCTCCCCCTTAGTGAGAGGGAGCTGGGTGAGTGGAACCTCCCCCTCCTCCCCCACCTCCCCCTCCTCTCCCTTAGTGAGAGGGTGCTGGGTGAGTAGAACCTCCCCCTCCTCCCCCTTAGTGAGAGGGAGCTGGGTCAGTAGAACCTCCCCCTCCTCCCCCTCCTCCCCCTCCTCCCTCTCCTCCCTCTCCTCCCCCTCACCCAGTGGGAGCTGGGTCAGTAGCCCCTCCTCCTCCCCCCCCCCTCACACAGTGGGAGCTGGGTCAGTAGAACCTCCCCCTCCTCCCCCTCCTCCTCCTCCTCCCTCTCCCTCTCCTCCCCCTCCTCCCCCCCCCCCCCCCCCCCCTCACCCAGTGGGAGCTCGGTCAGTAGAACCTCCCCCTCCCCCCCCTCACCCAGAGGGAGCTGGGTCAGTAGAAACTCCCCCTCCTCCCCCCCCTCCCTCCCCTCCCCCTCCTCCCTCTCCTCCCCCTCACCCAGTGGGAGCTGGGTCAGTAGAACCTCCCCCTCCTCCCCCTCCTCCCCCCCCCCTCACTCTCCTCCCCCTCCTCCCCCTCCTCCCTCTCCTCCCTCTCCTCCCCCTCCCCCAGAGGGAGCTGGTTCAGTAGAACCTCCTCCTCCTCCTCCCTCTCCTCCCCCTCCCCTTCACCCAGTGGGAGCTGGGTCAGTAGAACCTCCCCCTCCTCCCCCTCCTCCCCCCCCTCACTCTCCTCCCCCTCCTCCCCCTCCTCCCTCTCCTCCCTCTCCTCCCCCTCCCCCAGAGGGAGCTGGTTCAGTAGAACCTCCTCCTCCTCCTCCCTCTCCTCCCCCTCCCCTTCACCCAGAGGGAGCTGGGTCAGTAGAACCTCCTCCTCCTCCTCCTCCCCCTCCTCCCCCTCCTCCCCCTCCTCCCTCTCCTCCTCAACAGCAGTGGAACGAGGCCGGCTCATCAAAGGCTTTCGTCGCTTAGTCGTCACCAAACAATTAATTGGTTTTAAGGAGTCTGATAATCATAGAAGGATGAATCATGGAAGGAAGTTTGATGTTTCAACTTCTCATTAAGGTCTTTCAAAATATTATTTATTATAAAGCAGATTCTTTAATCAAGTACAATTATTTAGAAGCATGTATTTGCCACCTAAGAAGAAAGTAGCACATTTAATTGCATAAGATCAACTTAAATATGAATAGAAACATTTATACTTTTACACTTAGATTAGATCATTCTGAATCGTTTAGAAAATAACGTAATTCCCCTCAGCCTCACACTGTCTGGCTCTTGTGTTCAGAGCCCATGACATTGATGAACAAGTGAATGGCGAAGGCTATTCATAGCTGCTGAATGCAGTACCTCATAGTAAACACCCGTGCTGTTCCTTTGGCCAGAGAACACACTTCGGCTTCCAGCACTAGCAGCTTTGACACCTGTTTCAGTCACGCCACGTTATCACTTTGACCCACTGTCTTTCTTTATGCTCACAAAAACCGACATGTGAATATTTATAACGCTGTGTTTAGACACCGCAGAAACACAGTTTATGTAGTAAGTTATCATCAGAAGTATGTGTAATTACTTTTCTCTGTTAAGGGACCAGAAATTGCCAAACGTTGTAGGAAAATATATTGTTGTTACCTCCATAAAACAAAACCAAACTGAATTTCCAATTTCCATTATCCTCCCGTTGGGGATGGCAGTAAATACCTGCAGTGGATCAATGCAGTCCTCGACTCTAATTTAAGTGTGTGTGTGTGTTTGTGTGTGTATGTGTGTGTGTGTGTGTGTGTGTGTGTGTGTGTGTGTGTGTGTGTGTGTGTCTGTGTGTGTGTGTGTGTGTGTGTGTGTGTGTGTGTGTGTGTGTGTGTGTGTGTGTGTGTGTGTGTGCGCGTGCGTACCCCGTCTCCCCCGTCCCCCCTCCTCAGCCGCCCTGGCCGAGCCGGCGCCGGGTGCGGTCTCCGCAGGCGTGACTCCACCCGCCGCCGCCGCGAGCTACTTCGTCCGTCTGGGCGCCCTGTCCACGGCGGTGCGGGAGCGCGCCATGGAGCACTCGCTGAGCCGGGCGCGCCGGGCCCGCGACGCCACCTACGCCACGGCCACGCAGATCACCAGCACCCTGGACCTCCTGGAGGGGGCCCGCAGCACCCTGGGGACGGCCGGGCTGCAGGTGGCCGGGGCCCCCGAGCAGCTGCTGCAGCGGCTGAAGGAGTGGAAGGACGGGCAGCCGGCGCCGGGCCCGGGGGGGGCGGAGGTGGAGGTGGGGGCCCAGGTGGAGGCTGGAGGAGAAGGCAGAGAGGTTGGCGTCCTAGGCCCGGAGAGAGTATGCATGCACTATATACTGTATGTTAAGAAATGATACGTAGCATTGCAATAAGCAGCCAACAGTCGATGTGACTGACTGAAAGGTGTTTTTAATTTATTATTATTTTACCAGCGCTTTTCATTCATGATCTGAGCATTTCTCTAGGTCAGGAGGGAAAAGGGAAATATCAAACAAATGTATTGGGATGGATGACACACACACACAGACACAGACACATACACACACACACACACACACACACACACACACACACACACACACACACACAACACACACACAACACACACACACAACACACACACACAGCCATAGACACACACACCCACACACACACACACACACACAACACACACACACAAACACCCCCACCACACAACACACACACACAGACACACACACACACACACACACACACACACAAACACACACACACACACACACACACACACACACACACACACAGACACACACACACACACACACACACACACACACACACACACACACACACACACACACACAGACACACACACACACACACACACACACACACATACACACACACACACACACACACACACACACACACGCAAAACACACACAAATTACAAACTCACTGTGTCTGTTCCCCGTTAACGCCCCGGCAGCTGGAGGGCCGGGCGTTGGCCATGGTGCACGGCCTCACCGACCAGCTGCAGGCGGCGTGCTCCGGGGTGGTGTCCAGCGCCCAGGGCCTCCCCGCCAACATCCAGGCCCAGCTGGACAGCGCGCGGCAGTCGGCCGCAGACCTGCGCTCCTCGCTGGGCAGCAGCAGCACGCTGACGCCCCTCCTGCTGGAGCAGTGCCGCAGCAACCTGACCAAGGTACACACCGACACACCGCTGAGGGCCTAGGGCTTTGACTCCGAACTTCGTTATTCAAATATAATTCAAATATCAAAAAATAAATCAAAATTCGAACGAATATTAGGCAGCCCTTAATATTGGAACCAGGCCAAGAGGGAGAGACGTCGGAGAACCCCACGCAGTCTATTCATAATATTGTAACGACTGCGGAAGAGGCAGTGAATGAAGTATTGATTAGACCGCGATTTATTAGAAACCTAATAAACCGTTGGAACACGCAAGAGCGGTAACCATAGCAACGCCGGTAAACAAACCTTGCGAAGCCCAATCCAGGTCTTAATAAAGGCATTTAATGGTCAAAATATTATTAATAAATATTCGAATATATTAGAATATTAATATTAATAAACAAACAAACTTCAAATAAGATTTTTGGGCAAAAGTCAAAGCCCTATTACACACGTTGAGGAAAACAGGAACTCCGGGGCGCCCCAGTGGCTCACCGGGTAGAGCGCGGATCCATTAAGGCCCCGTCCTGACCGTAGCGACCCGGGTTCGATTCCTGCCCGTTGTCCTTTACTGCGTGTTTCCCTCTGTCTCCCCCTCCTTCCTGTCTGTCTCACTCTATCATAAAAAAGCATAAAAATACAAATATAAAACCAGAAGAAGAAAAACACAAACTCTGTTTGATTTATCAGCGCAATCAGGGGGTTGTGCAGGGGTGAGTTGGAATAAACACAAGCCTCTCAGGCAGGGAGGGGGCAACACAGCGCAGTGTGAGACAGGATTTGGAAGTCGTAAGATGGATCACCAGTCGGGTTGATACATTAAGCTTGTAGAATAGAATAGAGCTTTATCAGCCCCAAGGGGGAACTTGTTGTGCACATCCAAAGGGTCTGCAGCCATAGTGCAAAACAGTGCAATAAAACAACATAAGTGTACATTAAGTGCCTTCAAAACACATAACGACCCACACAACAACCTATTAGACGCACATAACACACAGAGTGCTCATATTGCTATTTACCATTGATGTATCTATGCTAAAGGACTTTTCCTGAATATGTATTCGATTCATGGTGTCCGTGAGCAGTCAGGCATTCTTCACAAAGCTCCCACAAACGTGACACCCACCACGACATCCACGGACCACTAGAGCAAGCACTTCAGCTGCCACGCAAGTGGCCTCGGTTTACTCGGATGGATGCACCTGGCGTTTCTCCGTAGTAGTAATCCGATAAAGTGTGTCAATCGATCCTTGTTATCGATCCTAGGCCCCTTCTCCTTGTTATCAAATACTTAAAAGCACGCGACGACGACGACGACGATGATAATGAGGTTGAAACGGGCTTTGCTTTCAGGTGCAGCAGTCTGTGGACGGGGTCATGGACTATCTCATCCACAACACCCCCCTCAACTGGCTGGTGGGACCGTTCGCACCGCAGATCACCGAGAAGGAGGCAGCGGGGGCGGAGCAGAAGCCCAGTGTTCAGCCGTGACCTGGTGGGGCTGTGGGGGGGGGCTAGACTCGTGATTAGGGGGACTTACTGCACTGCTTTACCGTCATTTGATTATTATCGTCTCTGCATAGGTTTTTAGATTGCCTTTGTTATGGAAGAACATTTTATTTACAATATTAAAAAATGTATGATATTGCCAATAATGCTATTATATGTTTGTATACATTGCAATTCTCTTATAAGAATATAACAATATGAGATAGTGTGCTTTTGATATGCATGCTGCTAAATAAACATCCTCAATGTATTTGTGTGCATTCTTCTTTTGTAAAATGATGACCATAAAAGTGTCACCTTGTAAACATGCACAGGCCAGCTTTCATCCTTCATGTCCCGGTTGGTCTCAGTTCATGTCTCCTCAAGGAACTCAATGAAGGAGACGGGAGGCGACTCATACAGTATTACACTGCACTTCCCACGACGCGACGAGCCATTGTCAGGCTTGACTTTTCAGTGTATGTTCTAAATTACTATTTTAGTTTAGTTTGTGATGACAATTCCCATGGCATACCATGTTGATATAAAGACAAAATAATCGCCATTTGTATATGTTTGGTTAAAGTCCCTATATGGTTGGTACATACATACATATGTATGTTGTTTTTATGGTTAAAACAGGTTTAAGTCCTTCAACCCTCTGAAGAAGTGATAAATTGTTGCTGGGGGTGACGTCATGGTCGCTGCTGTCTGATGTCGGGAGGCTGCGCTGGGGAGGCCGCGCGCACCGGAGGGGACCGGGCACACTCGTAGACTCAGGTCGTCCGCACCGCTCGGCTCGGTCGATAACAGGTACGTCTTTATCCCGGTTACATGTGGTGAATTTATATGGTGGAACGGCACCAGTACCGGGTCACCCTGGGAGATGCGCACTGTTTTTCGGCTAGCTTCTAATGCTAGCCTGCTAGCTGTTGGCTATCCAACACAATGATCCAGTTTTGATCCAAATAATCCAAAGCGTTGCTGCTGATTTCCACGGAGGATGGCTTTATTCGACTTTTTCTTTGCGATACATTGAGATATTACTATTTCTGGGTTATGTTATTGTTGTATTGGGGTTTAAATGGCATGTACAACACATCGGACAGCTAGCCTGTCGGGCTAATGTCGACAGCGTTGGGCTTTGAGCGATACAAGCACAACACGCCATGGTTGTGTCGGCCGCTGCCTGAACACTAAAAGTGTTTCCACTCGGCCCCCGGTCCTATTGTTGTTCTCCTGTCAGCCCTGAAAGAAACACGAAGCTATGGGATTTATTGGGATGATTTGATAGGTGTTGTGTACGTGAGTCCGTGGGCCTAGTTGTCATCCTTTTCTCAATGAATGTTGCTTATCCTGATCCAAACACCACTGATACACGTCATATTCTGAATCCGACCAGAACACACTTCTGCCAGAGAGCCAGGGGGTCACCGCTATAGTAACGCGCTGTATTGTCACGGACCCCTTGTTGTTCACGCTCCCTTGTAGAGTTTCTGCCTTGTTGGCTTGACAGTCGAATGACGACCTGTTTAAAGTCCCCCAGGGCATATAGCAGTTGTTTGTGTTCTTTGTGAAATGTTGTTTACGATTGATCCTTTTTTTTTTCCGATTAAGTTTGTTGACACTAAGGTTTTATTCAAATGATGATGATTTTTTTTTTTTATCCCAGCCAAGTAGATAAATTGGATTTATCATCTAATTTGAATCCGGTCCTTTCCCATAACTCTACTTTATATCTTCCAAGCGTACCCCAAGATGTAGTTCCAGTCTCTGAACTATATCGACTAACTTTTACAACCCTGTTTTAGGGCAGATCCTCTCCCATCCCCCTTACCCCTTTTCTTTCAGAGAGTATGGCACAGGAGACCAATCAAACGCAAGTGCCAATGCTTTGCACGATGGGATGTGGTTTCTATGGTAACCCCCGCACCAATGGCATGTGCTCTGTCTGCTACAAGGAACACCTGCAGAGACAACAGGGAGGGGGGCGGTCAAGCCCCCCGGGAGAAAAAGGTACGAGGGTGATGGAGGGGTACCCCCATGAGGAAAGGGGGGCACATATGGGAGGGGGGGTAACCTTTTGAGTGGCGAAGTGGCTATTTCCCTGGTATTGTCCAAGGCTTGGCAGGAAGGTCAAACCACTGAAAGGGGCGGTCCGCCACAACCACAGATATTTTATTTGTTGTGGCAGACGTATATAGGCCATGGGTGGCATGTGTGTGACATAAGTCAATACACGCCGATGCATAGTGTGAGCTGCAGGCTGGGTGTCGGCGCGCTGCGCGGTGTCGATAGTGAGTGTCTGTTCCGTCTCATCCTCCTCCCAGCTGCTGTCTCACCTCTGGGCTCCCCGGGGGCCGCCGGTGCGTCTGTGGAGGGCGCCGCCTCGGAACCCTGCGGAGAGGAGGTGGGAACGCCCCCGGAGGAGAGAACGCCCAGGTACTGACACACACACACACACACACACACACACACACACACACACACACACACACACACACACACACACACACACACACACACACACACACACACACACACACACACAGACACACACACACAGACACTCAATCACTCTGTGTCTGGTGGTTTGTTTTAAGCGCTTCAAACGATACCCGTGCAATTCATTATCACAACGTTGAACTTGAAAGACGTTATCGTGATGACCCAAAGTCGTCGCGAGGATTAACGACCGAAGACGAGTGCGGCGTTATCACGGAGATAGATTGAACCGGGTTCGTCATGTTCTCAAATGAACCGCATCTGTGGCCTTCCGTTGACGAAACTAAGACTCAAACATTTGCATTTTGTATTGGTTTCATTCTCAGTCCCTTCTGTTAATTCTCCCTCTTCTATACTGAAGGATGAAGCCCTAATTTAATTAAACCAGGGGGGCTCTCTGAGCGTCGAAGGGTCTTTCAGAGGACGTCCCTGCGACGCATCATAATGTAGTTACAGCGTGAGGCGCGCTGGCGTGTGTGGAGCAACCCTGAACCGAGGGGAGGAAACCAGATCTCATTTCTGATCGTCAAATTGAAAATCAAATTGGCGGGGGGAAAGCAGCCAATTGTCAGACGTGCAGGACACACGCGACAGGCCCATTGGCCCGGTGCATTCTGTCCCCAAACTAGTTTCACTCGATGTCTTGACCTTTTTTCTTCAGTCCCAGTTCGCCCAGCCCAGTGACCCAGCAGATGACCGCCATGAGCATCTCCCAAGACACGGCCGCAACCGTAGACTCGGACCGGGCCGAGGCTGACGAAGACGAAGAGGAGGGCACATCCAAAAACACAGGTGAGACCCCAAGGCGGTGCGGTGACCTATGCGTAGCGCTTCACCGCAGTACAGTCCGGTGGTGTGGGGCTCGCTCTGACCTTCTCAGCCGACTCGTTCTCCCACCCTGACTGTCTGCGAGACGTTCTCTCGCCCTCCCCTGGTCCTCTCCATGGGTACGTTGATGCACTGTTGAAACTTAAGCCAATTAGTGTGTGTGTGTCGTCCCCCCCCCCCCCCCCTTACTGACTACAGATGTTGCTGTTGCTGAGGGATTTGACAGATTGCACGTGCCTCGGTCAATATGCCCCGTGTGTGTGTGTGTGTTTTTATTGTCTCAGGGCCCCAGGGGGAAGCAGCACAGACCTCTTCTGACGGCGACCAGACCCCCGATAAAAACAAGAAAAAGAACCGCTGTTTCTCCTGCCGGAAGAAAGTGGGCCTTACTGGTGAGGAAGGAAAGGGCCTTAAAGGAATGCAGCACGCACACACGCACACAGAGCCGTCGGCTCAGTCGGGGTTCAAAGGTTTATGGGTCACCAGAGCTGCCTAATGAGGTTCTGCTTCTCTCCCCCCCCCACACTGTTAAAGCCCTTATCTCTTTGTAATGCAGAGGCTTAATGCAACATTCAAAAAAATGTTGTCCTAATTTCTAAATCAATGCAGCACATTAATATACTTATCTGTTTTTAACGGCTATCATTTTTGGTTTATTTGATTTGATATGTGTAAAAAAGGAGGTTGATAGAAATTAAATAACCTTTGCTCTTACCCATTTGGCCAAGACAGCTTCTGTAACAATCAACATTGATGTGTATTTTTTTAAGCATGAATTTTGTCACATGGCAACCTCAACAAAGTGTGAATGTCAGGCACTAATTATAAAGGGGTGGCCACAGTTTTGCGATATATAAATGCACTCCATTCAGCATTGCATTGAAAAGCACCAGTTCCACATTGAGTGCAATGATTGCACTCTGAATAGAGGGACTTTGGACCTGAGAGTAACATACTGCAGTCCTGTGGCGCATTTCACAGTGTACTGACACACACACACACACACACACACACACACACACACACACACACACACACACACACACACACACACACACACACACACACACACACACACACACACACACACACACACACACACACACACACACAGTGTGAGATGCTTTGTGTTGGCGTGCAGGGCTCCATGTAACTGGAGTGACGATGGGGGCTTCTGTATTGGACTGACTCCGGCCCTCTCCCGGCTCCCCCCTGCAGGTTTCGACTGCCGCTGCGGGAACCTGTTCTGCGCCATCCACCGCTACTCCGACAAACACGACTGTCCCTACGACTACCGGGGCGCCGCCGCCGCCCGCATCCGCAAGGAGAACCCCATCGTGGTGGCGGAGAAGATCCAGAAGTTATGAGGGGGGGGCGCGCGCCGCGGAGGCCCCTCCTCTTCCTCTTGACCTGCGTGAATAATTGGAACAATGTAGAAACGGACGGCGGGATAAATCCACCCTGACTTGCGAACGGCTTTCCGGGTTCCATGGGAGGGGGGGGGGGGGGGGGGTAGGTGCGGCCCCACCCCTCCCCCTGTAAGCCTCTCTCCCCCTCGCTCTCTCTCTCTCCTCCAGTCACGGTTTGAAACTGAACTTTGTGTGTGTGTGTGTGCGTGTGAAAATGGCGAGTGACCATAACCTAGAGCATGGAGAGAGGGCTGTGGGCGTGGCCTGTGGTCGGCTGTTGCTGAGGTGAAGTGGTGAAACCGGAAGGTGAAGTGAGCCAACGGTTAACCCACACGAGAAGGAGAGACTCGGCTCATTGGTCCAAAGCTAGCAACCTAAGGAACGGACCGGGAGTTCTGCAGGACGCTGTTTTATTCCTCTCAAACATTTTTGGGAGTTCTAATGATTTACTCCCTTTAACGAAAAATAAGCAGATTGATGATTTGGCTGGTTTTATTTTTTATCCAATTTTAGAAGCGTTTTCTTCCCCCTCTCCTCGTGTTGTGCTCACCCAATCGGCGGCTCCTTGGTGTTCAGAGAGCGTTCTTTGAGGAGTTGATTCTACTGATGTGGGGTGCATGAGCAGTCAGAGTGGGCGCAGAGTGGTGGGGGGGGGGGGGGGGGGGCTAGGTCTTTGGGGGCGGGGGGGGCCTTTTACTTCAACCAAGTGATTGATTGATTTATGTACATTTATTTTTTTTCTCCTTTTTTGTTAGATTGAGCGTATGACATCAGAAGATCTATATTAATATATTGTAGTTAGCTTGAATTGTGTGATTGCATTCTATTTATTTTTTTATCGTTTGGTTGGTTTGGGGGGGGGGGGGCATGTGTCGGCAAATCGGTTTCAGGGGTTTGCCATTAACCTTTTCAATTCTATTTAAGTATTCCATCATGATTATGTAACCATTTTACTGAAAAATATACCAGCTCTTGACATATTAAGAGTCGAGTCCAGTTAAGACGTCAGGTCAAAGGTTGTGCAGTTTAGTATCTCGTCATCTTTGGGTTTGGGGAGCGAAACACGACAGGATGAAGTGGCGTTTGAAGATGACAAACGGGTGCCACAGCAGCAGTTTCGTTCCGCGTCTGGGGGGGTGGGCAGGGGGACATTATCCATCCTTTCTAAAGTCCATCTGTGCAGAAGCAGGCCTGCCACGGCATATCCCCCCCCCGCGCGCTCTTGGATTTAGGGGGGGACCGTCTTGTCTGGGTGGAGGCGGGCCCCTCCTCTGATCGGAGGCCCCTTTTTCTTTTCCGTTTTCCCTGGAGTACCACGGAGCTCCCGTTTCCTCTGACCACCAGCAGACCACTAAGACGCGCGGAGCGAGAACCGACTGCCGCTCGCTCCACGGTGACATTCAGACGGCCGCGGCCGGCGGGGGGTCGATTCCGTTGCAATAATAAAGATTTGCTTTGCTGTGCTTAAAAGTCGTGGTCCGATTTCCGGAGAGTCCCCGAAGATCTCCCTCAGCCACTCCCCCCCCGAGAGCCCCCCCGTATGCATGCGTCCGTACGCTGTCATTCGTAGGGGACGGCGTTCTTTTGTACTGGACTGCCGAGTGTGGGAAAAAGAAGTGAGACTGTTTGAAGACACAGCCGTAGCACAAAGCAATGCATGGCTTAAACCGCCGCTATGGTTCACCTTAACTGGACTCTACTAACTTTTGATTTCTTCCCAAATGTAAATACCATATGACTCCTACTCATATAGTATACTTGTATGTAGATTGTTGCCAGAAGACCTTTTTAGGGTGTTGGGATTATGGTAGAAAAAAAACTGTGTATAAAGTGCTTTTCATTAATGCCCAAAAGAGAGTGCCACACAAAGCACTGGTTTTATCGCCCCCGTTGATCGATAGGTTATTCATTTTCCATCTAAAGGTCTGGATAACGGTTGTAGAGAATGTTCCACTCATTGGCTTACCAAGACAAGTGTCACATGCAGGACTGTTTAAAGCGTTGAAATGATCGCCTACTTGAACCTGCACTATGTAACTTTGCAAAGGATCGCTTGTGGCTACACAATTAACTTGCCCCCACCTTGATAGGGGTTATCCCTATGGATAAAAGAATCTGCTAAATGACAGTGTTATCTAAAGATATGGTGAAATAGTGGATCTTTTGAGGAGGTCAAACCCAACGGGAACACGGCTAGACTACTGAGGTTTTCCTGCTGGGCTGTATCACGTGGTGTAGGTCCAAGACCTCCCTGACCAAGTACCACTCTATCAGGCCAATGGTCCAGCCATCCATATGGATGGATGGGATTCTCTTGTGTACCCTCTCACTTAATTGACCCGAGCCCTGCACCGTCTTCATGGCAGGTCTCGTAAAGTGTGTTGAAACAGGCTGCCTATGTGGATGTTAAGGTCAGTCATCGCCACAAGGCTTTAACTGGGTTTTCTTTTGTTTTCAAGTGTTCAGAAGGTTTGGTAATAGCTATCCCGCGATAAGCCCTATGATTCTTTTTCTTAAATAACAAAATTACTAATAGTAGAGAAGCCATGTAGTTGGATTTTTAGGCCAAACTAATGTCAGCGGTAGTTTTTGAGTTCTGCCATTGTCTTTTCCTCCATCATGGCTGTATATCAACAAAAAAGAGTCAATAGATGCAGACAATAGCCACTTGTATGCCTGTTGTAGTCCCCCCCCCCCCTCCCCTCTATGGTGCTGCCGTATAATGTGAATTGCTTCTCCTCCACTATAGAACTACAGGATATCACTCGTTTGTCCGAGCTGTATTTAGTCCTGGCCTGGCTGATCGTAGAATTGGCTTTTGTCACCCAACTATCTTTAAAGTCTTACTGATGGACGGGCCTAAAGGAGCTTAGCGGTTTGGAACACACAGGGTCTGAAATCCAACACCTCGGTCACTTGAAAGAAACAGGAACCAAAAAGCCCCCCAGAACCTTGTTGGGTTTCATTTGTGCTTCAGCTGTAGTGGAACATTGGCTCCTGTACTCTTTGGTTGGCAGTCACAGGATGGTTCTGTGTTGATGCTACATACACAGGCCCGGGCGCTCTGTGATAAGAACCAGCTCTGAAGGGTCCATTCTGAGACTTCTCTAAAAACAATGATAACGTACTACTCCCAGGCGCTGATTGGAGACGGTGTTGCTTGACAGGCCCTTGTCATGCTCAATGAAGGCTTGTAGAGGGGTTCAGAGGGCTGGCGTGTCACAGAAGGATCTGTGCGTTGGCTGCGGATGATTGTTCCGATGCGCGAACCAAGCCGTTGTCAGTTCACACCTTTTCTCATGACTGCTCATATCTTCCTTTTGTATTTATTTATTTGAAAAATGTGAGCGGTTTGAATGTAAACCACCACAATAACCCAGCATTGGAGTGATGTGTCATATTTATCAAACGATACCCCTGGAGATAGAGTTCTGATGATTGGCGGTTTTATTATTATTTTCATTTTTAACCTGAGACAGACATAAGCCAGCTCTAATGTATATTATCTGAGACCGTTTAATCACAGCGGTTTTTCCTCGCTGAGAGAATTTAGCACCAGCAGTTAAGGCAGCCACACTGTAGATATTCTAGGGTTCCTCTTTGATGCGTATACCCATCTCTCTTGAGTTACTTCTGATTTCTCAGTCTCTGCCATTCTAGTCTTGTAGAAAATGTAACATAATCATTGCCTTCATCAGATAGAAGTATGGGTAAGAATTAATACGGGGAGATAGAGTTGTCTGAGTGAATCTTATTACTGCAAAACATGCGTAAGGAACGGTATTAGTTACAGCTCGATTCATTTCTGAAATCTACAATGTTCATAATATTATGTCCTGCAGGAAATGGTTTCCAGTCCCCCAGAAACACCACCAGATATCTTCTTTTGATTTTCTTTCAGAATTTAGGATTGTATGATGTGTAAGAGTACGTAAAACAATAAAATCAAAGTTTATTTTAAAAAGCTGTTCCTTTTTTCTTTTTGGCACAATAATACACATTGAAATGTTGAGTGCATTAATTTCGTTGCAGAACATTTCTCCAATAAGCACTTCTATGAAAATAATTTCAAACAACATTCACTGATTTGCATACGATTGTCTTTCCTTTCTGCTGCACATACTAATCTTTCTGGGCTATTTCCGACTCAGCAAAACACAAGAAGAAATAGCGTCAGACAATGGTCAATTTGCTGCGTGGGTCCCTTTACTACACAAAACAATGTTTATGACCGTATCCCCAGAGGCCATTAAATATAAACGTTGACTAAGTCGAAGTCTTCATTTGGTAAAACACAGCAGCAGTTGTACTGCATTTTCAGTTGTTGAGAAGGCAAAATCGTGGATTTTTCCTGCATTATTATTATTTATATACCTAACTATGTTTGAGACAAAGTATCACTGATTATCACCATCATCCAGGATGGAGGGACCATGCCTGCTGCAACATTCGCCTTCCATAATATTCTGTACAACATTCTGAAACTCTGGCCAATTTACTGTGTCCGAAAAGCATGAAATTAAGTCAGTGGACTTGGAATTAAATTGTAACACGTTGGTTAGAAATATTAGGACACATTAGATGGCTTATAAGGCACAACTTATGCAAAATAAGAAAATGTCAACCAGCAGTAAAACACAATTATCGACTCCTTAATGAGGTTACAATATGTAGGGCAAATGTATATATATTTTTTTACCCATGTGACACTATCCAGTGGGATACAGGATACAGGGTTATTGACCCAAACCCTGGGGTTGGATCCAGGAAGAGAGTTATAGCCGACAATATGTTTCAAGAGTGCGAGTCCTCATCTTTCACCAACGAGGATGAAAGCATAGAGGACTAGGAGCACATGTGAATATTTGTCTGAGTTTAAAGTCTGAATTCTGACTTTAATCTCAGAACTCTTTTTATTCCGATTTCCAACTCTGAATTCTGACTTTAAACTCTGGACTAAAATATATATACACATGTGGCCCTGAACCTGTCCGTAGTACATACATTTCAAACGTTTGGAATCCTCTGGATCTGCGAGGCGGACGTTCGGTTCAACTGGGGTGCATCCATTCATCCTATTAGGGCCCATGTGCTCCATGCGCCCTGCCCGGTGCCAGAGGGCAGGATGAAGGGACTAAGCCAGTTATAAATGGCAAAGGTACACTCGAGTGTTTTCATCCAAGTGCATTGATTTCATTGAAGTTAAACTTGTTATCATCAAATTCTAAACATCAAAAGTAACTTTTGTGTATCAGTCCTCCTGTCCCTCTCATCGTGTGTCAGTCGTTCTTTTTATTTTGGGTTATGACGTCACGTCTACTGTCTGAGAGGACCGCGCGCGGTGGACACGTAGGGAATTGCGCAGCCAACGTGCGCACGCACATTATTCATCGGGATCTTTCAGACTTTTATCAATCAAAATTACAGAGGGAAGAACACCCTATTTTGTCATCGTTCCAGTATTATTTGTTACCAGTGGCCACACCGCGATAAGCCCCGTCCCGGGATCAGTCCGGTCCCGGGTCGCTTCCCGGTGTTTTCCACCGAAGCTCTCTGACGTCATTTCCTCACGGTTGTCACTTCCGGATGCGGTAAGGAGAGAAGGGAAACATTCGGCAAAGCAGGGGTTAATTTAAATGACAGCCGCGACTGTAAAGTTAGTTGAAACATAAAGTGCATCGATCTTGATACTAGCCGCAGTGTTATCTCCTGGCCGGTGTCCCGGTGGACTTGGACCGGGGCGGAGAGACTGGACCCTCCGGTTGTTCGTGACTCGCGTTACCGACCGCAGAAATCGACGAGCTTCACGGATCAACAAACGGTGGAAACACGGAACTGTGCTGTGTGGATGTTTGATCCGTAAAACCATAACCGAGCGATTAGGGACTTGGTTTAATGTGTGGAGATCCGGATCGGGTGGTTTTGGTTTAGATCGGATTGTAAACCTGGGAGCCAGCTGTCAACAAAGCTAAGCCAAGTTTTAACGAGGGGACGGATCTGCCTTTTCTCTTCACTTTTACCGACTTCAGAGTTAAATCACTCGTTATCCTCTGATCGATGACGGACATGGATCTGATGTGGACTTCGATATCAGAACTCTGTGCGGTTCTTACGGGCTGTGAATAACGCGTTGGCCCGCGGGCTTATCTTCAGCTTACTCCTTCCGTCTCCTGCTGACTGGACGCTTTAACTTCTGCTGTCATTGTGTGTGTGGCAATATTGCTGTGTGGAACTGTTCCTTTAGTCTGTTTTATAACTTATCGAACCTAAATACGACCTTCATCTCAACAGGTATAGTTTATTTTACCGTCATCTGCACACATTATAGACATAACATGAACACTTAATTATTTGACATTGTTGTGATCCAAAGTCCGTGCTTATTGGTCAATCGGAGGATTCACTCCATTGCTTGCATAGAGTGACAACCAAAGTCAATTCTGTACAACTCGTCAGCCGAGAGGAGATGAACCAGCTAAAGTAGAATAGTCATGAATTATATTGAATGATAATGTCAACATTACAATGTCTACTTAGACCAAACGTATATTTATCTTCCCTAAATCGCATGTGCAGTCAGGAAGACACAGGATGCCTTATACGCCACCACATCATAATCACTGCATTGTCTCAACACTGATCAATGCGTATTCATTAGACAGTGATCCCCTCTCTCTCTCTCTCTCTCTCTCTCTCTCTCTCTCTCTCTCTCTCTCTCTCTCTCTCTCTCTCTCTCTCTCTCTCTCTCTCTCTCTCTCTCTCTCTCTCTCCACAGTACACTATGAACGGCCTTTCTCTGAGCGAGCTGTGTTGCCTGTTCTGCTGCCCCCCCTTCCCCGGCCGCATCGCCGCCAAGCTGGCCTTCCTGCCCCCCGAGCCCACCTACACCCTCATGCCCGACCCGGACGCCGGCCCCGCCCTGCCCCCCGGGGCGGCGGGCGGCCTGGGCTGGAAGCTCCACCTGATGGACCGCGCCGAGTTCCAGTACTCCCAGCGGGAGCTGGACACCACCGATGTGTTCCTCACGCGCTCGGCCCGCGGCAACAAAGTGAGCTGCATGTACATCCGCTGTGCCCCCGCTGCCAGGTGAGTCCTCCCCCCACCCCGCGCTGTCATGAACTGATACTCATGTGCAGGTGCGTTGGCAGCTCAACGCACTACTTTATGTCCCCCCCCCCCTAGTTGTGTGGCTGGTTGTTGTCCCAGTGTGTCTGCGCTGCTTCCCCCCCCCTCATCCCTGACATCCTGTTGTGGTTGAAAGGCTTCACCTTCCTGCCGTCTGTCGTCTGCCTCTTCTCTGTATTGTTTATCTTTGTAGTTTTCTTTTGCTTTTTCTTTCACTTCTTCTTTTTCGCAGGCTTCAAAGTGTCTGTGGGGTGAATTAGCCACACTCAGACACACTCACAGACAGATGCCCTCCTTGCTGTTGAACTTTGCTTCCTCTGTCACTCCTAAATTCCCCAAATCAATGAATAAGAAATAGAGGTGGTCACGTTACCGACCTATCAATCCTGTCGTGAGGGCTATCTAGCATTACCCACTTGAATACGTTCAAACTTAACCCAATATGGCAGCAGTGTCGTGTTCCGGGTAGAATGCCCGGGAGCAAAGCAATAACTGCATCGGAGCCCCTCGGAGAAGGAACAGGATAATACTTTTACAATTTCTGTGGTTTCCATTTCTCTAAATGGCAAAAGGTCATAAATAAAGGGCCAGAGCCAGCCGATACCCTGCTACAAAATGCCCAGAAGTACAAGTGATTTGAAATGGATCCAGCCCAGGCCGCTATTGGCAGTGAAACGGCTGTTGGCAGGAGACGGACTTCGAGGCTTCAGTCTATCGTCTACAAGTCCACACGCTGAGACGGATAAACTGAAAGTTAGAATGATAATGATGACATTATAGGAGCAAGATAGAAGGCAGAGTGTCCAGAACTCTGTCACCAAATACCTTTTTAAAGCTGGATTATTCTGCTTTATTCTAAAACCATTTGATTTTGTTTTGTCATTTCTCATGATTCAGTTAATTTGTGTGACTCATTTGAAACAACAGTCAACATTAAGGGGAATGGCCTCTTAATGCCTTTAATCAAGCAGTCAAATCGTTCAGTTTATAAAAATATAAGTACACCAAAAATACCTTTATTAACAGTTGAAACCTTTTGGTCTCACAAAGTCTTTGTGAACTTATTGTGTGTTTATTGATGACTAAAATATGTAAAGTTGTTCAACAGGGGTTAACAGCAGACCCAAGTTTCTTACTTCCGATTAAAAAACGCTTATTTTCTTTAACTCATAGGCCGAAGGTCTCATTTAGACTGGGCTTTACCTAACCCTTTAAATCTCTCTCCCTCTCTCCCTCTCCCTCTCCCCCCCCAGGTTCACGGTGCTCTTCTCCCACGGTAATGCGGTGGACCTGGGTCAGATGAGCAGCTTCTACATCGGCTTGGGGACGCGGATCAACTGCAACATCTTCTCCTACGACTACGCCGGCTACGGCGCCAGCACGGGCAAGCCGTCGGAGAAGAACCTGTACGCCGACATCGACGCCGCCTGGCACGCACTGCGCACGCGGTACGGACAGAACGCCGCTGGGGGGGGGGGGGGGTGAAGTAAGCCTATTGATGGAGGAGTTTGCAGATGTATCTGCGAGCTCAAGCACATGTTTTTGTTATGGAATATGCGGCCCAAACCCCATCTTCCGTCCAAACTGATTTTCAGCAGTCCTGGCCCGGGTCAGGTCCAATCAGAACGCTGTTTTGAATAGGGGGCGGGTTTGATACGATGGCTGTACAGAGAGCGCCCTATAGGAGCGCCGTGGAGGAGGCGTGAGGCCGGATATCATAAAACAGCAGACTGCAGATGCGTCTGGTTCCTAGGCTGGTCGGACTCTTCTCTACGTGTAAAGCTCTTTGGATAAAAGATGTCTAAATGGCACGATGTACTTGAACGGTAAATGGACTGCATTTATATAGCGCTTTTACCCAAAGCGCTTTACAATATTGCCTGACATTCACCCAATCATACACACATTCACACACCGACGGCGGTGTCAGCCATGCAAGGTGACAGCAGTCAGGGTGAGGCGTTTCGATTTTAATTAATTTACTTACTCTTGTAGGCGTCTCCTCAACACTCACAGCTAGGAGGAGCCGGGGATCGAACTAGCAACCTTGCGGTTACCAGCCAACCCGCTCTACCTCCTGAGCTACTTCCGCCCCAGTGGTACTTGTTTTCTAGCCCAGAGGATATTAAATGTGTTCCTCGCCCCCCCCCCTCCCTCCCTCCCTCCCTCCCTCCTCCCTCCTCCCCAGGTACGGCATCAGCCCTGAGAACATCATCCTGTACGGCCAGAGCATCGGCACGGTGCCCACGGTGGACCTGGCGTCGCGCTACGAGTGCGCCGCCGTCGTGCTCCACTCCCCGCTCACCTCCGGCATGAGGGTGGCCTTCCCCGAGACCAAGAAGACCTACTGCTTCGACGCCTTCCCCAAGTGAGTCCCGCCGCCCGCCACGGACCACTGCTAGGGCCGGGGGAGGGGTCGTCTTCTTTGATTGGGAAGCGCCACGCAACCTTACAAAGATCGATTATTATAAATGAATCTGTTGATAGTACTAATATAAAAAGGACAAAATCAAAATCGCACTAGTCCACCTTGATGCCGTCATTTGTAGGGATGTCCGATATTGGCTTTTTTGCCGATATCCGATATGCGATATTGTCCAACTCTAAATTTTCGATTCCGATATCAGCCGATTGGGTTATTTATTTTTCCTCAAACCTAATTTAGGTAACATTACATATCTCCTGTTGTGGAATTAACACAACATGCTTAATGTTATTGTGATGCCCCACTGGATGCATTCTTGAATGCAACAAGGCTTTCCAAATGTTAACATTGTCTGTGCAAAATAAGAAAAATACTTCAACTTAATTTAAGGGAAAAGTGCCATGTTTATTTTTATTTTTTTAATGGTCTCAGACAACAGTTTGGATTACACTCTCCCTGAGATAATCTTGACAATGCCCACAACAAATAGGGCAAACTTGACTTCACAAATGATAAAACATTGTACCTGAACAACTATGTGCAACATAGCAGTATGTTTCTTTAACTAAAACTCAATAACCTTAATTGAATAAATGCACAAATATGAGTCAATTACAATGTGCACTGTACTGCACGATTTTGAAAACATTTATTTGAGCTATTAAAAAAAAAAAAAAAAAAAAAAGGCAAATAAGGCCGATACCGATATTACATTTTTATGCTAATATCGGGCCGATAATATCGGTGGGCCGATAATATCGGACATCTCTAGTCATTTGTGAATCCTCCGAGTGTGTGTGTGTGTGTGTGTGTGTGTGTGTGTGTGTGTGTGTGTGTGTGTGTGTGTGTGTGTGTGTGTGTGTGTGTGTGTGTGTGTGTGTGTGTGTGTGTGTGTGTGTGTGTAATAGGAACCATTAGGGTCCTCATTTTATTTCCTGGTTAAATATTGCATTGAAGGGTAAACTCTCTAAGATCCTGGTCCAAATCCCAACTTTAATGCACAAGTTTTCAAAAGTATATAGTAAGAGGTAAATGTATACTCAAATCGCCATCTGTTGGTTAAACCATGCTATTGCAAGGTGTTTACACTGACCAGGTAACCTCAGTCAAACATTCAGGCTACCCCCTCCCTAAACCTGTCTGTAGTGAGTGGAGACCTAAACAAATAAGAATCAGAAGAAAATGTAAAAATGTGACGACGATCTGAAAGAGGGCGTTTTGGTTTTCCTTTTACGATTTAATTAATTTACTTACTCTTGTAAAACCGACTGCTGAGCTGCTTCGAGGAGTCCTTTACGGGTTGACTTTGCTCAGCCGTAAGTTGTCAACAAGCTCAGAGTTCGCTCTCTGAGGTTAACCAATCAAATGTCTCTTCCTGTCCTGGGCGTCTCGCATCAAAGCGCTGGTATTCGCACCTTGCCCGTTTTGCTTCCGCACTGATGGGTGCAGAGTCTGCAGATGCTTCTGAGTTCACTGTTAAGGCTAATTTATGGTTCCATCTCAACGCAATGCAAGGGGGTTTACGGACCCATTGCGTCCTTGCGGACCGTCCTTGCATCCACCGCAAGGGCCGGACGTGCGCCTCCCAAAAGGTATAAGCAGCAGGGGGGGCTGAGATTGGTCCGCTTAAAACCACTAAGCGCTAAAACCCGACGCAGAACCAAAACAGGTTCAGGACTGTGTCGAAGCGTCTGTGGTCCTTTCTTTGAGTCGTCGTGGAACCATAACTAAGCCTTTAGCCACTTGGGTTAAAAGCGTTGGCTGCCTTGCTGATACTAACGGTAATCTGTACCTCCCCCCCCTCCACTCCCCCCTCAGCATCGAGAAGGTCTCTAAGATCACGTCCCCGACGCTGATCATCCACGGGACGGAGGACGAGGTGATCGACTTCTCCCACGGCCTGGCGCTCTACGAGCGCTGCCCCAAGGCGGTGGAGCCCCTCTGGGTGGAGGGCGCTGGCCACAACGACATCGAGCTGTACTCCCAGTACCTGGAGCGCCTGCGGCGCTTCATAGGGCAGGAGCTGGCCGCACAGCGCCCCTAGTGGTGGGAGGGGGGAGTGCTGCCCCTCGCCGCCTCATAGGGCAGGAGCTGGCCGCACAGCACCCCCCTAGTGGTGGGAGGGGGGAGTGCTCCTCGCCCTCTCCTCCTGACCCCCCCAACCCCCGTCGTCGTCGTCGTGGGCGTGCTACCGACCCCACAACCAGACGAGGACCTCCCTGAAATACGTTTACCAAAGTGTAGAATCACAACCCGCCACTCCTCCCTCCAGAACTACAGACGTTTTTTTTTACAGGAAGCCGAGACTACAGTCAGCAGCACCAACACAGCCAGTGGAGGCGGAGCCAAGCATGCTCTCCCCCCCCCCCCCCCCCCCCCCCCCCCCCCCCCCCCCCCACCGCCTCTTCTCAAAGACTCACCTGTCCCGGGGCCAGGAGCCCAGTCCCGTGCGTCAGAGGGAATCCCTCCCCGACACTCGGGCTGGCGTTGGGGAGCCACGGTCTCTCTCAGAGCCAGCAGGACATCCAGGCCTCCACGTGCTGCATCTCCTCCGCGACCCTGTCTCGGGGGGGCATTTTTATTTCTCAAATGTAAAACTTATTTAGTGTGTTTTGTATGATAATGGTGAGACGCCTCGATCCGTCGATGCGTTCTCACTTTTTATTCGTGCATTAGTTCTATCGGGTTGAAACCAGTGCCGCTTATTATGACTAACGAGACCAAGCTGTTTGGTGACACATGCTCCGCTGCTATGCCTCACGTAACCGCGCGTCCAATGCACTATACCCTGCCGCGTTTTGACTCTATACCCCTCGGAGTGACGTCCGGGTGCCCAGTCGTTTGTACATATTCGGGTGGATGTAAACCCTGCTTTACATTTTGATAATCCTTTTAACATTAACGTAGCGGATGATCTAACACTGACCTCTGCGACCCATAGACCCAGTTTTTGTTTTGTCTTAGCGGTGTTATTTACGGGGATATCTCTGACGGCTAATGTTATCTTTTCTGTGGGCTCTTCTTGATCAACTGGTGGTGGGCATGGTTCGTTCACTGTCCTGCAGATTTGTTTTTAAGGCATTGGTTGCACGCCGACTCGCCACTCGTGCACATCCATTTTGTATGGTTTTATTTAACAGATTACATTTGCCTGAAATACCTCGTAACACTTCCCAGACTTCAGACTCGACCACAACATTGGCAGTATGTCCCCTTTTGTGGCTCCAGTTTGTTAAGGCTCTGGCTTGAGCAAGGCTAAAGGTGAATACTTGGTGGTTTAACAAAAACCAAATGGTATTGTTTAGTTTGTGTGTGCCGATTAAATGTAATGTTTATATTTCTACCAAAGACTAAAGTGCGTCTTTCTCTATTTACGGCTGGCAACTTGTCCCTTAATATGCAGTTTTAACAAGAAATGTAATTTTTTCATTTTGCCCTGGACACAAATTGTAAAGCATTCAGCAAAATTATCATATTTTTCTATCGTGTCAAGACTCGTGTTTTCCACTCTCACAAGAAAAGATGTTAAATTCTAAAGCCCGCCTGGGCAGTTATTTCATATTGCTTTGCAGGGAGGTGAATGCAATCCAACCAAATCTGTAGTTTTGTAGAGCAACTGTTTATGGGCACAATATGGGCCCTGTTTGAGTGTGTGTGTTTGTGTGTTTTTGGTTGGTTGACATATTGTTATGCTGTTGATTCGAATTATACAAAATGTATTCATTGTTGTAAATAAAGTTATTTTCCTCCTCCATGTATTTGTGGACTTAATTTGTTCTTATTCCATTGCTGTGTATAACATTCCTTAACTTCTTAAAAGGAGAAAGTGTCATTCCATTGACCATTTCATCCATGAGCTAAAGAAACAGTCCTTATAACCTTCTGACCATAACAAACCTTTGACTCATGACCTATTGGTCTTCAGAGAGAGCGGCTTTCTTCCTCGAGAACGGTCCAGCTGCAGGCTTGGGCGTTTCCGTCATGACACAAGAACGCCCCTTAGGCGAATAAGAGTCTTCCAACAGAGGACATCAACCGGACTTGAACCCCGGTCTCCAGGGGGTTAGCTCACAGCTCTCTCCACATCCCACTGAGATTTGTGTTTTAAATAAGTCTGTGGTTATATATGACATGATAGCATTACTTTTCAAATTAAAGATATTGTGTTTTCCACGGAAATTGAGCCGTGGTCTCCAGTGGGTTAGGCAGAGCGCACTCCACTGCACCACTGAGGCGATGAACAATCACAATGATCAATCATCAATAAAGAGGATATACATGACATTAAAATGTATGTGTGTTTTTCTATTATTTCCCTTATGTATTTTTTCATGACGACCGATAAAAAACAACAGTGTTACCCCTTGTTTTTTTTCATGACGACCGAGAAAAAACAACAGTGTTACCCCTTGTGTTTTTTTTCATGACGACCAATCAAAAACAACAGTGTTACCCCTTATGGTTTTTTTCATGACGACCAAAGAAAAATGACAGTGTCACCCCTCATGTTTCATTTGATAAAAATGACAGTGTTACCCCTTATGTTTTTTTCATGACGACCGATAAAAAAACGACAGTGTTACCCCTTATGTTTCATTTAATAAAAACGACAGTGTTACCCCTCATGTTTCATTTGATTAAAACGACAGTGTTACCCCTTGAGTTTTTTTTCATGACGACCAAAGAAAAACAACAGTGTTACCCCCTTTGTTTTATTTGAACAATATCGACAGGTTTACCCCTTATGTTTATTTCATGACGACCGATAAAAAACAAGAGAGTTACCCCTTATGTTTTTTTTCTTGACGACCAATAAAAAACAACAGTGTTACCCCTTATGGTTTTTTTCATGACGACCAAAGAAAAACGACAGTGTCACCCCTCATGTTTCATTTGATAAAAACGACAGTGTTACCCCCTATGTTTTATTCTATTCATTTCGACAGGGTTACCCCTTATGTTTTTTTCCCATGATGACTGATGAAAAACAACAGTGTTACCCCTTATATTTTATTTGACAAGGCCAATTTTTTTTTTTTCATATATCTTTTCTTTTCATGGCGACCAATAAAAAACGAAAGTGGTACCCCTGTCGACGTTGCATTGATAAGTTCGGAGGTTAATACTCCAAACAGCTCAGGTTCGGATCCCTACAAAAACGTCGACAGGGGTACCACTGTTGTTTTTTATTGGTCTTCATGAAAAACAACATAAGGGGTAACACTGTTGTCTTTGTCAAATAAAATATAAGTAATTTTTTATTGGTCGTCGTGAAAAAAAACTTAAGGGGTAACACTGTTGTTTTTAATTGGTCGTCATGAAAAAAACAACAAGGGGTAACACTATTTCACAGACTATTTCACTGCTGATCAACACTACGAATGCTAATTGAAACGAATAAATTGTAAAAATAAGTAATTTGCCAATTAAGATTTGAAAAGATTTGGAAGTTTATTTACAACACTATTTACATGGTTTCGGAGTAGTACACTTTGAAATTTTAATACAGTTCAGCGATAAAGGCGACGAAGAATAAGAAGGGGGCGTTCCAGTCTGCGTAAACGGGAACTCCCACCACACGAGAACGACCATTTGTGTCTGCAGTGGGATGATATTGCTTTCTTCCGGAATCCAACCGTGTTTTGAAGATTGTTTGGTGAGGAGGAACACTATTTGTCATAAGCTGTAGTCATATGCTTGTGTTTACTCAAACGCTTTACTTTAGGTTGTGAAAGAGTGTTCTCAATCTAGTTGAATGGGCTGTAAAAGTGTAATGAAGGAAAACAAACAGAGGAAGATGAGGGTATATATATTGTTACATTGTCATTTGAAATAAGGTAAACTAAAGCATCCCATTTGAAAACATTTCAAGATTATGAACACGCACCCGTAGAGATGACTGAAGACGCTGTTTTTTATCCTTAATAGGGTTGCTTAGCTGTTTCCGATGAGAATCCATTAAGGGACGCATTAAATACTAAGTTGTTGGACGTGCCCTCATTTTCTTTCCTTTTTATCATTCTTTCATGCTATCACATCTGAAAACCAATGACCCATCAAATGAATGCGTAAAACTCCTAATAATGTCGCTGTATCCTAAGATGTGTTTGTTCTAAAGCATGCTCTTGAAGATGAGCCAACCCCAACCTGTGGAGTCGGTCAAAGTTCTGGGGAAACTTTGACCGACTCCACGGTCAAAGTTTATTAGTGTCAGCTCAGGAAAGAAAATTCCCGACCGCTGCATAAAGAGTACCTTCCTTCCACTCAGCGAAACGACCGACGCTCCTTCCAGATGAAGCCGCGACCCGTACACTGACACAACACCGGACGTCGGTGTATTCTTAGCGGGGTTGGGGTTACACGGACAAAAGACAACAGTGGAAGTTAATGATAATAATTTATTTAGGTGGAGGATGAGGAAGAGGAGTCTTTGGCAGTGAAGAAAAAAGGAACTGAGGGCTGTTCCATGACGGTCTGGTAAGTGCTGCTGGATGACATTAAGGCCGTAAACAGGTACAACACGAGCCAGCAGTTTAGATTAGAAGTGTGTGTGTGTGTGTGTGTGTGTGTGTGTGTGTGTGTGTGTGTGTGTGTGTGTGTGTGTGTGTGTGTGTGTGTGTGTGTGTGTGTGTGTGTGTGTGTGTGTCCCTCTGAGATATTCTAATGAAATAATAGTGGAAAAAAAAAGATCTGGCACTAGCATTTATCTGACAATATAACAGTTGTTATTTTTCTTTTTCTGGCCTTTAAGGTACAAAGACATAAAGAAAGAAAACTCATACAAAATACAAAGCAATTCATTCAGTGAGAAGTGACTCAACCTCAAAGCGATCGATTCATCCTTCTCCGATCTATTTACATCCTGCAGCTCTAGAGAGTCGAACCATGAAGGCCAATCAGGGGAACGCAGGCATTCGTTCCCAGACTCTGTCATCCAATCAAGTGAGCTGTACCACTAGACCCCGTCTCTTTATTTTTATTTTGGATCCGAGTAGGGTCGTGGAAAATACCACTTGGTTGAAAGGAACGCAGCTGAAATCCGTTTTCCATGCCCTGAATATAGGGCCGTTAAGGCAATCTCAGTACTTGTTAGGGACTTGTTAAAACCAAGTAAGGGAACCAATCAGAATGCGAGCACACTGCATTCGTCACACAGCTCACAATATGAGAGGGATAGCGCTTTAGTGCACACTGTGCACACAAGGGTTAAAGACAGTAGGAAAGCGTTTATAACATGATGTCACAGCTCCTGCCAAACATAGATCAATCAATTCAATAATCAATTCATCAGCATACCGAAGAATACAGGAGTCCATTCATTCATCAACAAGTGATGGGAGACATCCCCGCGCTCCCCTCACATTATCAAGCCAATTCGCTGAAACGCGGCCATCATAGGAAACCATTATAGGAGATACTTCAAAAAGAATACTGTTGGCGGTCTTGGGAGCCAGGGCGCTCCTGCAGTGTGCAAAATGAGCACTAGAGGGCACTGTTTCACTCTCCAGTCACAGCGTCAGAGGAGCGCTGAGACCCCGTTAGTCCCTGAGGGGGCTTGGAGAGGTCAAACCAGGTTACGGTTGAGGTTAAACCAAAGGTCACGCCGGTCCAACGGCGTCTCTCTCTTAAAACGTCTCTCCGTAGACGATCCCTTAGAGCTCCTTTGAGCTGAAGAGATCAATAATCAATCAATCAATCAATCCACGCTCCGTCGCTCGTCAAACCGTCCGTCGGCAGACCTGTGGTGGGGGGGCTGAGGGGGGGGTGAGGGGGGGGCGCCGGGGTCCCCCCCCCCCCCCTCCCCCCCCCTCACAAGGGCACCCTGCTGAGGCGGAGGGAGAGGCTGGCGCGGTGCCCCGCCCCCCGGGGCAGAGAGGCGCTGCAGCGGCTGCGCAGCTGGACGGGACGTCCCACCGAGCCCCGCACGCGCAGCAGGAAGTCGAAGTTGGCCGAGGTGTTCATGGCGTAGAAGACGTTGGCGTTGTCCGGGATCAACAGCTCTGATGGGAGAGAGAGAGAGAGGGACAGGGGGAGAGGGAGAGGGGGGGGAGAGAGAGTGGGGGAGAGGGAGAGGGGGACAGGGGGGGAGAGAGAGAGGGAGAGAGGAGAGAGGGAGAGGGGAGAGAGGGAGAGGGAGAGAGAGAGAGAGAGGGAGGGAGGGAGAGACAAAGAGACAGAGAGAGAGAGAGAGGGAGGGTGAGAGACAAAGAGAGGGAGATAGCGAGAGGGAGAGAGAGGAGAGGGAGAGACAAAGAGAGGGAGATAGCGAGAGGGAGAGAGAGGAGAGGGAGGAGAGGGAGGAGAGGGAGGGAGAGACAAATAGAGAGAGAGATGAAACGGACGGGTGAGTATGTTTCTTTTGAGGACGTGAGTCAGTGTGAGATGTGCGGGAAGTCTTTTAATAGACTAACCGTTCCCTGTTATTGGAGGTCGTGAAGAGTATACGTGTGTTTCGTCAAGAGAAACTAATTCTGACTATCCTTTAACCATCTGACCAATATGCTTTCCAGGAGTTTTATATAGTCTTTATTGACAAAGAAGGAGTTGGATTTAAGTAATACTGGGCTTTTTTCTTATTAACAAATAGATTGTCCCATATCTTATTTATGAATGAAAGCTTAAGCAGTTTAAATGATGTAAAAATGACTAATAGTACCAATAGTATATGAATAAGTTATTCTTGAACAAAAGTTATTCTTATGAACAATTACTTCTTAAGGCTATGAGCTCCAGCTCATAGCCTTAGCCCTCTCCTCGGAGACCAGCTCATAGCCTTACCCCTCTCCTCTGAGATGACCTGCACCAACTCATAGCCGTCGTCGGGCTCCGTCTCCAGGTTGTGCTTGGCCATGGCCCTGGAGATGACTGCGGGGGTCTTGTCTTGGCTGGTCAGCTGAGTAAGGGAGAGGACACACCAGGTCAGTCTCTACGTCGCGTGGGGCTTGTGTGTCTTTATGGGTTGAGGGCGAGGTCATTGCAATGGGTAATGTGCTTGTAAAGTCATTGAAGAGCTATAAAATAACTAACTTAGAATTCACTTCGTAGAAAGGTTATACATCTCATGTAAAAACTTCAGCAGAACGACTGATACAGAAATAAAGAACTATAATAACCTTGCATTCTGACTGCTATGGCTGTGCTGTCCGGTGATCTTAATTTAGGAACTAGGTTGTGTCACTCTTGGGACTTTTTCGGGAAACTATTTTTGTTGCGTACTTGATAGTTCCCAGGTGCACTTGTAAATCACTTTGGACTGAATGTAAATGTAATGATACATGCTTTTCACACAAACACACGCATACGCACGCGCACACACACACACACACACACACAGACACACACACACACACACACACACACACACACACACACCTTCAACTACCCCCACATCATCAAACACACACACACAAACACACGAATACACACACACACACACACACACACACCTTTACCCACACACACACACACACACACACACACACACACCTTTACCCACCCCCACACACACACACACACACACACACACACACACACACACACACACACACACACACACTCACCTTCACCGACCCCTACACCATCACACACACACACACACACACACACACACACACACACACACACACACACACACACACACACACACACACACACACACACACACACACACACCTTTACCCACCCCCACACATCCCCACACACACACACACACACACACACACACACACACACACACACACACACACACACACACACACACACACACACACACACACACACAGATGCCCCCCTCACCAGGATGCTCTTGTACAGGTTGCCGTTGCCCTGCTCCAGGCTGACTCTGATGATGCAGGCGTCCTGGGCCTGGTGGTTGTAGGCCGGCGACTGGGCCGGGGAGGTGGGGGTCATGGGGGTGAGGGAGAGGGAGCGGCGGTGGGCACAGGGGGGGCCGGGGAGCGACGGGGAGGCGGGCGTCACGGCAACGCTGGCGGAGGAGGAGCTGGTGTCCATGGAGTGGAGGGAGGTGCAGGAGGACGACTCGGAGAGCTGTGGGGAGAGACGGAGACCGGCGTCACCCCCCCGGTCCTGATGAGAGCGCTGGGACCCCCCAGCGGGCCCCAGGGGCACCGATCAATCAGTCATCGACACCCTCTATCACTACAGGGTCACCTTCAGCAAAACTACAACCACCATACTGGGCTTTGTATTAAGAATTGATTTGAGGTAAACTCTTGACACTTGAGTATTTACGAACAATTATTGAAGAAGAAACTATGACAATAAAGGCTGAGGGGCCCTTGGTGACGACCGTGGGGAGTTAAGGATTGGCCCTGACTGAAGCACGCCGTGGCCGGAGAGACATTTACAAAACGGGCTTAAATGACACCGACCGTATGGACCCACGCTCTGTGAGACCGTGGGGTCCGACGCGAGCGTCTCTGAGCCCACCTTGTTCTGCTGGCCGTCCGAGGAGTGGACGGGGGCCAGGCCGTCGCTGTCCGACGGGCTGCCCGAGTCGCTGGACGAGACGCTCACGGAGTCCATGCTCTCCCCGGAGCTGCCAGTAGGGGGCGACCGGGGAGTCTCTCTGACCGGAGAGCTGGCTGCCGCCACATCCCCGCCCAGAAACATACTGGAGACGGAGAGAGGGAGGGAGGGAGGGAGGGGGAGAGGGAGGGAGGGAGGGGGAGAGGGAGGGAGGGAGGGAGGGGGAGAGGGGGAGGGAGGGAGTTAGAGGGAGGGAGGGAGGGAGGGAGGGAGGGAGGGGGGGAGAGGGAGGGAAGGAGAGGGAGGGGGAGGGAGAGGGAGAGAGAGAGGGGGAGGGGGAGGGAGAAGACAGAGAGGGAGAAGGAGGGGGTTTGTTACTTGAGAACCAAGCGAGTAGGTCATCGCAGTATCTTATCATGAAATCCCCAAACCTCCCCTGGCTGACGAAATACATCATCCCCCACCCCTCCTCAGAGAGGTCTGAGGACCACGTCATGGTAGTCTGAGAGACAGAAACCATGCTTTTTTGTTGTTCTATCCTGCTGTGTGCTGCGCGGTGTGTTCTACATGTTGTGGTTCTACGGTTCTTTTTGCTGCGCTTTGTGATCTACATGTTGTGGTTCTACAGTGCTGTGTGCTGTTTGCTGCGCGGTGTGTTCTACGTGTTGTGGTTCTACAGTGCTGGGTGCGGTGTGTTCTACGTGTTGTGGTTCTACAGTGCTGGGTGCGGTGTGTTCTACGTGTTGTGGTTCTACAGTGCTGGGTGCGGTGTGTTCTACGTGTTGTGGTTCTACAGTGCTGGGTGCGGTGTGTTCTACGTGTTGTGGTTCTACAGTGCTGTGTGCGGTGGGTTCTCCACGTTACTCACAGGCTCAGTCTCTTCACCATGCTCTTGCGGGGTTTGGGGGACGTGGGACTGCTGTCGCCAAGACCCTCGATCTCACAGGACAGCGCATAGCTGAGGAACACATCGGGTATCACTCACAACAACTGGACGAAGATAGATCTATCTGTGTCTATATATATATATATATATATATATATATGTAAGGCAGGCCGACAGACAGAGTGGGGTTAAGTGAGAGAGGGCTAGTCTAGGAGCTCCACTGCCAGAGGATGGACAATAGATCGATTGGGAGCATGAAAGGTTGAGTGATGGGGCAGAGGAAGAGAAAGGGAGAGAGGAGAGGAGAGAGAGACAGAAAGAGAGGGAGCAAAGGAGAGAGTGAGAGAGAGAGAGAGAGAGAGAGAGAGAGAGAGAGAGAGAGAGAGAGAGAGAGAGAGAGAGAGAGAGAGAGAGAGGTTGTGCCCGTGAACATTGAGCCCATCAGGCTGTGTCCTCAACAAGCTAATTACCTTTGATGCAACACCTAATCTGATAACAGAGCAATGAAGAGGCGCGGAGGTGATGTGGAATACGTGAATGTCCTAACGCTAATCTAACAAACACACACACACACACACACACACACACACCCACACACCCACACACCTGTCCTCCTCGCTGTGCTGCGGCTGAATCCTGAACCACTTGAGGAAGGCGGGCTCGGGGGTCAGGCAGTAGCTGTTACAGGCAGACTGGAGCAGCTTGATCTGAGCTATCACCTCGAACTCCTGGAGAGAGAGAGAGACATAGAGGGAGAGGGAGAGAGAGAGAGAGAGAGAGAGAGAGAGAGAGAGAGAGAGAGAGAGAGAGAGAGAGAGAGAGAGAGAGACATAGAGGGAGAGAGTGAGTGAGAGAGAGAGAGAGAGAGAGAGAGAGAGAGACAGGGAGACAGACAGAGACAGAGCGAGTGAAAGAGAGTGACAGAGAGAGAGACAGAGAGACAAAGAGAGTCAGAGAGAAAGGGAGTGAGAGAGAAAAGTAAGACACAATCTCCGACGGGTCACATGTCCGCGCTGAAAGTATCAGAGGAGAGCACAACTTACCCGGCGTCTCTTCTCAAAGTTGATCAGCCCCCCCTGTGGATGACACAAAGACAGTTCTGTCAGCCCCCCCCTCGCTGAGAGCAGACCCCAAACCCACATGACCGCATAAAGCGCAGATAAACGGCATTAGGTGGACCGCCCCCGGAACGGGACACGCCGAATTCCTCACACAAGCATGGTAACTTACAGACCCCGTGTTGACTCAGAGGGTCTCACACAGTGAGAGGAGTAAGAGAGGAGTGAGAGAGGAGTGAGAGAGGGGTGAGAGAGGAGTGAGAGAGGAGTGATAGAGGAGTGAGAGGGGAGAGATAGGGGAGTGAGAGAGGAGTGAGAGGGGAGTGAGAGAGGAGTGAGAGAGGAGTGAGAGGGGAGAGAGAAGAGTGATAGAGGAGTGAGAGGGGAGAGATAGGGGAGTGAGAGAGGAGTGAGAGAGGAGTGAGAGGGGAGAGAGAGGAGTGAGAGAGGAGTGAGAGATGCACCCGCTCACCTCCACGAAGTCGGGCAGGGCGGTGTCCAGCATGGTCAGGTCTGTGAGGAAGGTGCCCAGGTAGGGGATGGTCCCCTGCATCGCACCCTGCACAGAGAAACACACACACACACATTAGATCCATACTGTAACACACATGCACATACACACAAACACACACACACACACATCAGATTCATACCGTTACACAAACACACACACATTAGATCCATAACGTTAGACAAACACACACACACTCACACACACACACACATTAGATCCATAACGTTAGACAAACACCCACACACTCACACACACACACACATTAGATCCATATCGTTGCACGTTACACACATGCACACACGCGTGCATACACACACACACACACACACACACTTGATCCATACCGTATCACACGGGCACACACACACACACATTAGATCCATACCGTTACACACACACACACAATCAAGCACAATCTCAACAAACAACCCTGTATCCAACCGGCCTGTGTGTGTTTTACAGATAACAGCCGATGCTCAAACATAAACTCAACATGACCCTGATCAATTGAACTGTACTGTGCACATAGACACACATTGGGCCATAAATGATTTACATTAGTCACTCAGGTACACCTGGCACAGAACAACAATTTCCATACAATGTAACAGCAGGGCATATGCCGTTAATAAATCCATGTTTTTTATTAAACCATGGAGCAGGCTGGCTCCTCACCGTGTCTCTCTGCAGCTGCAGCCTCTTCTGGGAGCGCTTGTGGTGCTCCTTGTCTCGGCTGTCCAGGCTGGCGAACTTGGAGGTGCCCTCCTGCAGACCCCGACACAAACCCCGGATCAGCAGAGCTCTCAGACCCCGACACAGACCCCAGATCAGCACACTGACAGCACCCAGACCCCAACACAGCTTACTGACCCCAGGTCAACAATATTTTTAATTAATCTTATTTTTATTTACTCATTGTTAATAAAGCTGCTTCATGAAGTACAGTAGGTGGAAATTGTCAGTTGATTATTCAAATTTTTTTCAGGCAAATGAAAAACACAATTTTAAATTATCTTCTTGCATTGTGTCCCTCTTTCTGAATCGTTGGATCCCACTACGACCAGTAGGGACTGGTGACCGGTGAACGGGGACTCACCCTCATGAGCAGCTCCCGGCTCGTCAGGTAGTTGTTGTGCTCCGAGAAGATGTCCGACAGCTCCTCAAAGGTCTGCATGCTGTCTCTGTGACGACCAAAACGCACGGGGACGGTTAGAGAAGGAAGGGGCCTTTACCTGCACCTCACCCGGTGTGCTGCTGGGTGCGTTAGGGTTCTGGGGGCAGGCTCTTACTTGTGCACGCAGGCCCAGGCCCTCTTCAGCCGGTACAGCGGGTTGGACTGCAGGGCCGACACGATGGCACGCAGCGACGAGAAGTTCTTACGGATGCGGCACTCCTGAAGGGGAGAACAGAACGGCCTTCAGTCGTCTTCCCCCTGTGCAGCCCGGCTCTGACTGTATAGACCATGAGTCGGTGTGTGTGCGTAGGTTTATGTGTTTGTGTGTGCGTTTGTATGTGTGTTTGTGTGTGTGTGTGTGTGTGTGTGTGTGTGTGTGTGTGTGTGTGTGTGTGTGTGTGTGTGTGTGTGTGTGTGTGTGTGTAGGTGTGTGCGTGTGTGTGTCTGTGTGTGTAGCTGTGTGTATATGTGTGAATGTATGTATCTATGCATGTGTGTGTGTGTGTGTAGTTGTGAGAGGGTGTGTGTGTGTGTGTGTGTGTGTGTGTGTGTGTGTGTGTGTGTGTGTGGGTAGGTGTGTGCGTGTGTGTGTGTCTGTGTGTATATGTGTGAAGGTATGTATCTATGCATGTGTGTGTAGTTGTGAGAGGGTGTGTGTGTGTGTGTGAGCGTGTGTGCGTGTGCTACCTGGGCGATGTCGATCCAGCGCTGGATGACGCGGGCGCGG
>NC_044059.1:28404428-28416878 GCF_902167405.1 Gadus morhua | reverse complement strand
AGAGGAGAGAGAGAGAGAGAGAGAGAGAGAGAGAGAGAGAGAGAGGGAGCCCGTCTTGCCTGCGGGGTGATGCCACACCAGAAGTTGGAGTAGAGCGAGCGAGACTCCATCATGGGCGCCAGCAGCGTGAGGTTCTCAGCCATCATCAGGTTCAACACTTGGGGGTTGATCAGGAGGTTGTCGCTGTCCGCAAACTGGGCAACAACCACGAGGTTAACACTAAACCTCGATCAATACACCGATAAGACCTTTCTAGTCCTAAACCTAAATTCAACACACGTACATTAAATTACGTTCATCACAAATCTCTATCTCTCTCATCTCTATCTACACTGCCAGCTACACCATCAATGAAGGAACACAGTTCTCAGAGCATACCATGTAATGTTATAATATGCAGTCTCACAAATCAGAGGTTTCATATCCACACCGTTCAGCCTGGCCACTGTAGAAATAACCTTATGTAAGTCCCCTTCTGAAAGCGTAACCCCGCCCCTTCTCTTCCTGGTGTCTCCGTTCCGTCTCCCCTGCAGGTTCTGCTCCGTCTCCCCTGCAGGTTCTGCTCCGTCTCCCCTGCAGGTTCTGCTCTGACCCAGCAGCCCCTTCGGGCACCCAGAGCCTCACCAGGATGTAGTCCGCCCAGCGCTCCCTCGCGGCCTTCAGCGCCGCCTGCCGGAGCTTCATGGCGTGGTTGAACCGGGAGGGGGGCCAGTGTTTGGGCCCCCACTCGTCTGTGTAGGACCTGGGGGGGGGGCCGAGACAGGGTCGGTTAGCAGCAGCGCCGCAGAATGCTAATCAACCCCGTTTGATTTAAAGCTAGCACGCTAGCTTGTTGAGCTAACTTGGTGGGAAGGAGTTTCTGCGTGGGAAGCCCATCGTCTGAAGTCTAATCCATGAGCAAGATGGATAAAAGCAGCTGCAAATTAATAGTAAATAGCAAAAGTAAACGTTGAAAGTTGCTATTTTCTCCAGGAGCAACCGTGTAACGACCAGCATGTGATACACGACAACTACAGCTTAATCTGCCATAACGAGAGCCTAGATTACGGTCGTCATTTAAAGCTTACACATCATCATTATCCTCCAAATGCAGAATCATTGCATTAAGATGATTAAAGCAGTGACTGGTGGGGGCCGGGGGGTTCAAAGTACCAGAACTGGGGCGGGTACCACTACCACTTCTGATTTCTATTATTCTTATTTACTTTATCTTGTATCGATGCTGTTATGTCGAGGTGCGTGGCTGTTGAGGAACCAAGCCTAAGAATTTCGACCCTTGTGTGCTCGTGTACAAGAAGATGCATTGAAAGCGATTCCGATTCCGATCCAGAAGCCATGGTCCCAGAGAGCGGACAGCCGGACCCACCTCGGTTCCTCCATGGGCCTCCACTCCACGTAGTGATACAGGCTCTGGGCCCTCTTCAGCCAGGCCCGCAGTATGGCCGTTGTGTTGTCCACGTTGTGGTCCGTCGCTGCCCTGGAACAAACAACACAACGGTAAACAAACAGCCAGGCAGCGCAACGGGAGGCCTCGTTAAAGCGGGCACGAGCAACGGGTGGAAAGTTTCGTGTTGAGAGCGAGTGTGAGGAGACAACACAAGGTTTTGTTGTGCGAGTCGGAGAGTGAGCCCGCTGGTTCAGCTCACTAAAGTGTGTCTAAGGTGTTGCTGTTTAGATCCAGGTGGGCGCGTCCCAACACTAATAATGAGTGGTACTCTCTGGACACCACAGGGAGTGTCCTGGTGTTTCTGCTGATTCATGGCTGGGGGAAAGTCACTGTCTCCCTACATTCAGCACAGACACTCAAAGAGGACACAGTGGACCACTGACAGTTATTTTGGCTTTTAAATTACTGGAGAGGAAAATCACAAAAAGTTCTGCCAAGAATTAATTATAATATAACTAATTTGATTTCAAGATAATATACTATAGTAAAAGCTCTGACACCAAATACTGAATACAGATTAGAACGAAACGAATCATTGAAAGTCACTAATATTACATAAAAAAGGGAATGCATATTAGTTGCAAACAATCTGGCATAACCTTGAAGCAGAGTGTCACACTACAAAGTGATCGCACACACGCGCACACACACACACACACACACACACACACCGGTTGTGCGCAGCTTCAGAGCTGTGTCTTGTTGATGGTACCTCCATGTTCTCCCAGAGCTTTCCAAATCGAGCGCCAAGCCTGACTCAGAGACTACACTGTGTGTGTGTGTGTGAGTGTGTGTGTGTGTGTGTGTGTGTGTGTGTGTGTGTGTGTGTGTGTGTGTGTGTGTGTGTGTGTGTGTGTGTGTGTGTGTGTGTGTGTGTGTGTGTGTGTGTGTGTGTGTGTGTGTGTGTGTGTGTGTGTATGTGTGTGCGTGTGTGTGTGTGTGTGTAGGGGGGGGGTATGTTTGTGTTTTTTAAAGTAGGCACGGAACTTCGGAAAATAAATCTACATATGAAAACAAAATATTCCATATCTACAAGTATTTCAGGCATCACGTAGTAGTGCACACACACACACGCGCACACACACACACACACACACACACACACACACACACACACACACACACACACACACACACACACACACACACACACACACACACACACACACACACACACACACACGCACCAAGGCAAGGCGGGAGGCAGACAGACACACAGGGACGGTTCACCAAACAGACAGACAGGTATGCAGGCCCACAAGCTGATAACCACCAGGCTGTCAGGCCCGAGCCCGACCACCTGCAGCAGGAGCGTAGCGACCCGGGGAGGGACTCAGACGCTAATAACAGTCTAGAGCGACGGCTTGTGCGTGGAAGGACCAGGTAGGGAAGGATGTTTTACAGCGCTGGAGTGCTGTTTAGTTTAAAAGGGTCTTTTAAGTGCACGTGTGTGTGTGTGTGTGTGTGCACACTCGTGTCTGTTATTGCAAGCTTTACAGGCCATGTGTGCAACACTAAGAATTAAAGGCCTTGGGGGAAGGTGGGTGGAGGAAGAAGTCAGCCAAGATAACTGGTCTTTGGTTCTTTAATGCTAAACACCTGATTCCCCTCCTAATGAATGGATGTGCACATTTATTTACACGCCGCTCAGACCACCGAACTGCACATTTCTGGGAGGGAATTAAATGTGTTGCAACACGCCGTGATCTCTCCATGGCAGACTTCAGCTCGGGGCGAGGATTTACGTTGCTTAGAGGCTGGGGGTTCGGTCTGAAACGGGAACAGCGTTCTGAGGGGATGTGGGCCCAGTGTGATATGGTATGGCTATGGTTGACATTTGAATGTGTTTCTGTGTGTGTATTGGTGCATTCATTATCGTACAGTGAGTTCTAGCTACATATGCATTTAGGAGAAGGTAGGTCGGGTATCTTGCTCCAGGGAGACAACAGGGGTTTGAAGATATTGGGGTGTGAAGAACCAGGGACCCGCCCCCACAATATGTGTCTCATCTGAACATTTGAAATGTGTGTGTCATAGGTTGACTCAATGGAAATAGGCTGAATTCCTCTCCGCAGTGCAACATCTCAGATCAGTGGTTGAGATCCTCTCAAAGGCCGTAAAAACCTCCACCACAACCAACCGAGGATCTGGAAGGGTTTGTTCAACACACAATCACGCTCACGACGATTTCCACATCTGGCCGTGCATTCCGAACCCAGCAGTGATGTCATTGAACGCAAAGCGTTCTTTTTGTTCACCGTGAATGCCCCACTTCATTTCAGCAACTTTCCTGTCATATTTTCATTCAAGTTGGCATGCCGTGCTTTGTGCTTCTTCTCTGTCCCTCTCCAACATGGAGTCAGTGATTGTACTCATACTGTACGCATATATTGTAGAAAACAGGACATCAAAGACAGAGAAAATCCCAGCCGGGGCTAAACACAGGCCTCCCTTCCTGTTTGGAAAGAAAATAAGAGAAACCCAAAACCGAAAAAGCAACCCCAGATGGACACATGACACCAGCGCAGAGCACAGAAATGTATAAACGTTGCTTTGCGGGTCCTTGCTTCCATCCCCATAACCCCCCCCCTCTTTGAGCGTCCAACCCCTTCCCCTCTGTGCATAACCCCCCTTCCCGGAGAGCTCCGGGGTCCTACAGCAGCTCCCAGCCCAGTGAGAACACCGTGTGCTTTTCCATGACGGACGGCCCAACGTGGAGATGTGTGCCTCCGGGATGCAGCGAGAGTACGGGCCAAGATTCCATACGGGACGTATACGGCAGGGGCTGTGGAGAGGTGCATGTGTGTGTGTTCTATGAGTGCGTGTGTGCGTGTGTGCGTGTGTGTGTGTGTGTGTGTGTGTGTGTGTGTGTGTGTGTGTGTGTGTGTGTGAGTGAGAGTGTCTGTGTGTGTGTGTGAGTGAGAGTGTCTGTGTCTGTGTCTGTGTCTGTGTGTGTGTGTGTGTGTGTGTGTGTGTGTGTGTGTGTGTGTGTGTGTGTGTGTGTGTGTGTGTGTGTGTCTTTGTGTGTGTGCTGTACGAGTCGGAGGGTGTGTACTGTGTGTGTATGTTAATGAGCCACTGGTCTCTCGTTGCGGCCGTACTTTCTTTCCCAAGAAAGAGTTAAAGTATGCAAAGTAGGGCTACGTTTACGTGTATGCATTTCACAGACGCTCCTTGGCGGTGAAGTGTGGTTGAGGTTGACCGATCAATACATACGATCGCCATATTGACGAAGCAGCGAAACATTCATGTGCTGCATGACAGACTGCAGAATCTGAAGTGAGTGAGGCTCCAGGAATCTAGGAGGGGTAGTGGAGGGTTATTAATTATCATTAATATTACTACTACTACTAATACTCATAGCAATAATAATAATAATAATAATAATAAGGTAACAGTTAAGTTTGTGGTAAAGATGTTGTGTGCGTGCCTACTTCACAAGTCTGCTCACGCCCAGACAGACACACTCCTCCGTCAGAACAGAGAGGGGTACACAGGCTTCCTCCAAGCCTTCTGCTCTCCGACATGCCATACGAGCTCTTCCTCCGGCTTCAGAGAACACATTTCCGTAATATCCTCTCCTCTGACAGCTGCTATGCCGACGGCACTCGGCGGAAGCTGAGGTCTAGCGCCAATAAAAGAAAGCGACCGTTCAATCGTCCGCACAATAAGACACAAATGATTGGCACTTTATTTAGAATGGCCGTACCACTGGTGGATAAAGCGGGAGGGATAACGGGGAGAGTACAAGACAGGTGATCTGTGTTCCATGGATGCTGACGACCCAAACGACCCGCTGCCTTTCCCCGTCCCTGTCTCCCATTTCTTTAATTTCTCCTCTGAACGTTCACAGCAGGACCTCATTAATCCCCCGCCCCGAGGCTCCTGGGTTCGCCTGCCTCTGTGTTCCCTGGCTTTATGATAAGCATCTGGACAACACATGCCTTCCCCCAGGTCTAACCTACACTCACACAAACACACAGGCACGCATTCACCCACAAACACACACTAAGGCACTCTCACACACACACACACAAACACACAGGCACTCACACACCTACACACACACACACACTCACACACCCTCTCTTCCGCCAAGCCCCCTGCTCCCGACGGTAACCATACGTCCACTGGAAGCGTTTCTACTCTCTCTCCCCTCCATCCGCCTCCTCACTCTCTCCTCTTTTAATCTCATCTCCGTGCTTCTCCCTGGCAGAGGTTCAAAGTCCTGGTTTAAGCTGGAATCAGGGAACAGGAATACCACGGGCCATTATGAAATAAGCAATACTAATATATTTGTGGTTCCTTCTTGGGCTTTTGTGGTGTAATACCACAGTTTAAAATGTGTTCATAATGTAATAAGCATCATGCGACTGAGGTTTCTTCGGTTATGGGTTCTGGCCGAGGTTTTGTGGACCTCTCGGTCACGGCGCAGTAGTGTGTTGGTGGTTTAGGCAGTGTCTCCGTCTCGGCGCTCATCGGTTCCGTCTGTCGCTTTACGTGCTCCATACCCTCTCACTCCTCCGTGGCTCATCGATGGGGCGGGGCCTATCCTGGCTGCCGACCGTCGCACGCATTACAACATCGGCAAACATTTCCATTCAATCGTATTTTCCACCAATGTTGACCAGAAGCCAAACCTCCCCGAGCAAAGCGCACTACCAGAACATTGAAGATCATTCGCTCTAACATTGATGCATGATCATGTACAGTACGCTCTTACATCGATGACGACAACGGGACCACCAGAGCAATACTCTGTCACACATCCCCTCCAGTTCTGTCCAAATGGGATCCTGAAGTGTGCACAGGGCCGCCGGGAGAAGACCCGTGAAACATGAGGGCACGAGCCTGGAGGGTTCGTATACATTACGTACATTTCAGTAGACGTTTCCATCCTCAACCATATCGCTCAATGTGATCATATTATACTTTATTGATACCAGACGGGAAATTCGGGATTTGTGATCCAACTTCGGTGATACTGTTCAACATCAGGATCTGTTTTGTGCGCAATGAATATCGAATGAAATCCCACAATCCTTATTATGGTAATAAATTGTTCCATGTGTATCATTGCTCTCTCTCTCTCTCTCTCTCTCTCTCTCTCTCTCTCTCTCTCTCTCTCTCTCTCTCCCCCTCTCCCTCTCTCGCAAAAATAGCCGCCTTTCGCAGGCATGGATGAGTGAGAAGGCCTCTTCAGTACTTTAAAGGCTACGTTTCAAATGATCTGTGTTGGTTTGGTGTGGGTGTGTGTGGGTGCTCATGTGAAGATGACACACACACACACACACACACACACAGAAGAGAGAGAGAGAGAGGCCTCTACCAAGCCGAACCCTGCCCTTCACGTTAAAGGTTCACGACGACAAATAGAACACCACATGGGTATAGATTTGGTCATGTTGTGACCGTGAATCTTGTAACAGCGCCCAGCGTTGTGTAATCCGTGTCTGAATGCAGCGGGGAGCAGGTGTACACACGGCCTACCGGACCGCGGAGTTAACATTCCACCGGTTTAGGCCCCGGGCCACTCTGGAGACAAATCTACGGTCAACCCTGTGATGACTGGGGCCGGCGGAGGGAGAGCAGCTGATAGAGGAGAGGGTACAGGCTGGTAGGAGACGAGGAGTCAGGGGAGAGAGCAGCTGACAGAGGAGAGGGTACAGGCTGGTAGGAGACAAGGAGTCAGAGGAGAGAGCAGCTGACAGAGGAGAGGGTACAGGCTGGTCGGAGACAAGGAGTCAGAGGAGAGAGCAGCTGACAGAGGAGAGGGTACAGGCTGGTAGGAGACGAGGAGTCAGAGGAGAGAGCAGCTGACAGAGGTGAGGGTACAGGCTGGTAGGAGACAAGGAGTCAGAGGGGAGAGCAGCTGACAGAGGAGGGTACAGGCTGGTAGGAGACAAGGAGTCAGAGGAGAGAGCAGCTGATAGAAGAGAGGGTACAGGCTGGTAGGAGACAAGGAGTCAGAGGGGAGAGCAGCTGACAGAGGAGAGGGTACAGGCTGGTAGGAGACAAGGAGTCAGAGGAGAGGGGAGAAGGGTGAAAGGTCAGACAAAGACGGGAATATAGACAGGCATGTGGATGGAACGGAAATGATATTTCCTGTCAAAAAAAATCGAAGGATCATTCTAAGAAACAAATTACTTTGACTCTCTTTCACTCGCACCCCGTTTGATCTACCTCTACCTCTCTCCTCCTTTGTCTCTTTGCATCTAACAAAGCCCTTCACCTCTGGTCTCAAACTCGCCGCAGATGTGTTCACACTAAGACGCCAGGCCGCTTCGGATGATCTCCTCTTCTGGCGAGCTCCGTGGTTTTTGTCCTGCCAAGCTCTGACAATGCTTTTGGCCGATGAACACGTTGGGCATGTGGGCATGTGCTGTAGGCAAGGGCCCACTTAGGAGCCGGGGCCACGGGTAAGAGCACTGCCAACCTCAGAGGGGGGGGAACAAGGGGGGACCAGGACTGAGGCAGGAGGAGAAAGAATATCACAAAGATAGTGTGATATTGGAAAGGAATGACAGGACAGGAAAGGTTTCTTTGTTTACTTGAGTTGATTGGACTAGTAGACTCTAACCCAACATGTGAAAAAAGAAAGAGGAAAAAACAGAATAAACAACTACAGATTAATAAAGGGTCCCAACAGCTACCAGGTAACCTCAGGGTACTTTCAAGTGACTTTCTTCTCTCATTACACTTTCTTCTCTCATTACACTTTCTTCTCTCATTACAATATAATTGACTAACACAAGGAATAGCTTCCATCCATTCATCTGGAGAGGCTTGATGTCAGCCTGGTCCATCTCATCTTCTCACACCAGCCAGTTGTTTTGCGTGCGCCGTCTGCACGCCCACTTATAAAGAATAAAAGACTGAAGAAAAAAATCTGGACGGCAAATTTATGATCAGCTTTGGAAAAGATCAACAGCGAACAAAACGCCAAAAAAAAAAAACGGTTCTCAAGCAGGGAAGATGTCAGGAGCTTCCGTCTCACATCACGCTAGCAGAGCCCAGACCCATTTTAAAGAAGCCTGAACAGCCGGCGCCTCGTCTCTTTATGCGACCTCTGTGACGCATCCCACTGAGCTGCAGGGAGTCACAACATGGCCCTGAACTCCCACTTCGTACGGCTGTGTGTGGACGGAGCGCTGGGAAGCCTTGGAGGTGAGAGGGTAGACAGAGCCGCATGTGGACATGATGTCTGGGAGACGGGATGACGAGGTTAGGGAATACGAAACAGAAACAGGAGGCTGGGACCCAAGAAGAAAAGTCACAAACACATATTTTTATAAACATATTCAGGCTGCACTTGAAAATATGAATTTTGTTCTTTATTTGCTTGCCTGGGTAAATGAAGGTTAATAATAATGCTTGAACATGTACACACGCACACACCTACACACCTACACACACACACACACACACACACACACACACACACACACACACACACACACACACACACACACACACACACACACACACACACACACACACACAAAAACACACACGTGTGAGGTGCTGGAGTCTTGTTATTGTCATGCCAGAGCATGATCAGGATGCTGTAGATAATCAAACGCATCCCTTTGGTTTCAGAGTTCCAGCTCGACTGTGATGCAACACACATTCTGGTTCACACTGAAACCACGTGCATTTAATCAGTCACATCAATCGACCCGAGTCTGCAGCGGATCACAAATAAATAACCGAGCCGTCGCATCACTCCCCTGTATTTCATTTAAAAGCCGCTAGATTCCACCAAGCTCTCGGGGCTGTGGTTCGCCGGGATTGTTACGAGGGGAATGTTGCCTGCAGCGCCGCTCGCCGACGTCAGAGGCATGAGAGGCCGACTAAATCGTCCGTGACCCTCTGGAGAATTCCTACCTGCGGACACATGTGTGTCCTCACACAACACACAGTTTGATCAGCGTAAGAAGTTAATACTGTGCAGGTTTTGTTATCATGGGGTCGATTTCTAAATCACAGCATTATGATATTGTGCGCTTATTGTGATGAATGGAAAATGTGTGACGAAGGAGTCACAGACCTCTCGTGGTACGAGTCTTCCCCGATACCATCCCAGCGATGTAGCTAACCTGGTGCTGAAACAGATGTGAAAGAGGGCTGAGCACCTGAACAGATGTTGTTCACACCGCTGATGTCACCACTATGACATTTCCCTCCGAGGTTCATCCTCCCATCCTCACTCTGACCACCAGACCAACAATCACAGCCTGGCCGCCTGTTTCACACCTGCAAAACCAATCAGCCGGGGGGATTACAGCAGGCAACAATCAGGCAGCAACCCGTAAACAAACATACATCATGCAACAGACACATAGCAAGCATTACATAACCACACACGAAAGCAGGGGCCACAAGCAGGTAACAAGACGTTTACAAGCAGGTGACGGGCAGGAAAGAAACAGGTAACAATCCGGTAACAGACAGGAAACAGGCAGAAAACAAACAATAAAGCATCCTACAAAAAGCAACGTAACCTAACCACCAAGAGACAAATCAGTCAACAAACAGATAACAAACTTCTAGAAATACATTCTGATGGCCACCATGACCAAAGTGCAATAAACCCACGCCACAAATAAACCTGTGTGTTTCTTTTAAGCTTCTCCAGAAACCGCTCTCTGCCACTCCCGGAGGATCTGAGCGTTGAGAGACCAATAAAATCAACCACACAGCAGAAAGGGTTTCAGATCTGCATTGGCTATACCCTCTCCAGCTGCGCTGAAGCCAAGATTAGAAAACTAACAGCAGACAATGAGGCATTGTAGTCCTCGCTTAGAACTACGTTCTGGGAAACCAGAGACATCTGCCACTTACTAACCAAGTACTGGGACGTTTCTCAGAGTCATTCGGATGTGACAAAACAAGGAGTAGCCGCCGACCTCAGGAAACTCAATTAACCTTTACAGCGTTTAGCAGACGCTTTTATCCATAACGACTTGCAGCGGTTGATGCACACATTGACACACCGACGGCAGAGTCAACCATGGAAGGCGACAGCCAGCTCATGAGGAGAACTTAGGGTTAAGTGTCTTGCTCAGGGACACAGCGACACTCAGCTAGGAGGAGCAGGGGATCAAACTAGCAACCTTCTGGGTTACAAGTCAACCTGCTCTACCTCCAGCTCTACCTCCTGGGCTAAGCCCGACCCCGATTTAATTATGAACGCAATTGATTGTTCACACAGAAATCGACCCGCACAGAGAGAAAATACCAATCATGTCTTGTTGTGATTTGAGTAGAGGAGGAGAGGAAGGCATGGAGAGGCTGGTTCAGCGAGGGGGCCGGTGGAATGTGGATTTGCTCTGCGACCCTGGGGGCTAGTTCTCGTCACCATGGACACACCTCTCTCTGTGCCCCCCCCCCCGCAGCATTCTTTCACATCTCTGTGAGACCCTCTCACGCCTGGACGGCCTTCATCTGCCACACTGCTGCAGATTTACCCCGGCACACACGCACACACACACCCACACACGCACACACACACAGGCCCACACACAAACACACGCACACATACCCACAAACACACACGCAGACACACACAGGCACGCAGGCCCATACACAAACACATGGACACACACACACAAATGCACACACACGCATGCACACGCAATCACACACAAATGCACAAACACGCACATACCCAACCACACCGTGCACACACACACACACTCACACTCTCTAGACACTAGCAGGTCAGGGATAGGAGGTTCCCTAGCTCCATCAGGAACTCACCTGTTTATCTTCAGTACAGACAGAGGCTGCTTTGTTCCCGATCCTCTTGTCCTATAGCCTACCCAGACTCGCGTCACCTAATCACTTACTCCTTCCCTCTCACACACACACACACACTTATGCTCACACACAAACAAACAGACACACACTTATGCGCACACACACATACACACTTATCCACACGCACACTTAGTCACACACACCCTGACTGAAATCCCCCTCGGTCCAGTGGGAGAGCAAGCTGGAGTTGTAAAGGTGGGCAAGGGTCATGATAGTGGGCTATCTACATGTTGATACCCCCCCCAGAGAGAGAGAGAGAGAGAGAGAGAGAGAGAGAGAGAGAGAGACAGAGAGAGACAGAGAGAGACAGAGAGAGAGAGAGAGAGAGAGAGAGAGAGAGAGAGAGAGAGAGAGAGAGACAGAGACAGAGACAGAGACAGAGACAGAGAGAGAGAGAGAGAGAGAGGGAGAATGGGACACAATGTGTGCGTGCTCCTGAAGCAATTAGTGAGGTTCAGGCCTCTGTACAAACACACAGTTATAAAGGAATACTTTCTGCCAAACCACATTCATTTTGAGCATAAGACCCTGCAATTCAATGTGATCTATATTCATAATGAGCGGAGATGAGGGGGAACTGGTCATGAAGACCCCAAAGCCACAAGGGAAGCCATACCCTACCCCAACCCCAAAAATAAAATTAAAACCTTGTGTCCTTTCCAAATCATCGTTTGAGAGGACTTTCCAATATGTATACTGGCATTGTGTAAAACGTTATGGGATTGCAGCGAGCACCATTATTAATAGTAAAAGTATGGGGAAGATGGATGGATCTCCCAAAACAAGAGGTCTCTCTCACCATCAAATGTGTTTCACAAACCGGAATGCTTACTTACATCAATGTGGATGTTATCCTATACTGGTCTCATTAGTTGTATTACAGTGGTGCAATTCTTCAATAGAAGCCTCTGTCTGTTTAATACATCGGAAAAAAAAATCGAACAAGAGGCAACAAGGTATAGATCAAGTCTTACTGTTGTATAAAGAAATAAACAGCATTCCATTTCTTTCTGATCTTTTGATTCAAAGTATTTTCACTTAGTAATAATAATAACAGTTGCTCTAGAGAAGAAGAGTGGCCCACATGTAGAAATAGAAAAAACTATGAAACTATGACAATACAAGCTAAGATGTTTAGTGATGAAGAGAGAACACAACGCAAAGTGAACACAACACCAAAG
>NC_044059.1:28334428-28399428 GCF_902167405.1 Gadus morhua | reverse complement strand
CTTGTGGTGGGTGGGTAAAAAGGTCATTTTTCACCGATCTGACCGGTGGTCATCCAGATTGGAGCGCGGGGGGGGGGGGGGGGGGGGGGGGATCCGATCCCGCCTCCAGGCACTGACTGCTGGCTCAGGACTCGACTGCGGTAGTGCGTCTGCAGCGCCGTTAGGGGCTGGATCACGAAGCCCAGACGCTGCCAACTTATTCCACACCGCGTCAGTGAGGCCTTTGTCTCCTGACCCGGGTGAGTTGGTCGTGGTGGCGGGGGACCACGTATCTCACCAGGAGAATACGAGTGGACTAAAGTAGAGTAGGCCTTTCTATTGAGAGCTGTTTACGACCTCTGGTCAAAATAATTAGATGCAGTGGAAGACATGGTGAAGATGAAGTGAAATAAGGCTGGTTCACATCGCAGCTTCAGGAGCGACATCAAACGCCTGAGCCTGAATGACATGAGGTAGATATGTCCTGAAGTCGTCCAGTGCAGATAGAGCTGACATCCTACATGCAAAGTGTGCTATAAGCTGTACATTAGGCTTAAGCTCCTTGTTGAGCCTTCTCCAAGCCTTGGCTTCTCTCATGTAAGTATAACCTCTGCCAGAATTATTCTGCATGAAACAACACATACAGAGAGAGAGAGAGAGAGAGAGAGAGAGAGAGAGAGAGAGAGAGAGAGAGAGAGAGAGAGAGAGAGAGAGAGAGAGAGAGAGAGAGAGAGAGAGACAGAGACAGAGACAGAGACAGAGACAGAGACAGACAGACAGACAGACAGACAGACAGACAGACAGACACACACACACACACACACACTGGGGGGCGGGGCGGAAGAGGAAACGAGATTGTTGACATTATTCCAGTAACATATCAGCTCTATAAATTGCATAATATATGCTAAATGTCACAGAATATAGAGCTAGTGGGTGTGTAATGAAATATGGAATGTATATCGGGATGATATGGTATATCATATGTAATGATGATGGGTATGGACCTGGTTGATATGGAATATGATATGGGGTATAGAACCTGGCAGGTACGCATGTCACAGAGCAGAGAGCTGGTGAAGGAACGCATGAGGAGACTGCGCTGCTGGAGGCGTAATGACTCACCACATCAGCGGCCCGTGGTTTCCCGGCATGTCTGACACGTTTAACGGGTATGTGACGCTCATTCGGAATGGAATCTCACTTTGATAAATATCAAATAAAAAAAACCCATTGATGAGTAAATATGCCCATGAAATAAATAAAAACGACTATTAAATAAATCCTAAAATAAACAAATGAGGGGCTATGAGCATTACCACCACGTAAGGCAATTAATGTGTAAATAGATATAAATATAAAGATCTAGATTTGTCAATATACTTTTATTCCATAATGCCCCATTTATTGATTTCAAGGGAGCTTTATTTCAAAATTCAAATAAGTATTGTATTACGCAACATTTGTTTCCGAGCTATTTTTCTTTTTTTATCTACAAGTGTGTGGGGCGTGGTTATCTCAGAACAAACCAACAGAACGACAACAGCACTGAATCGGTTATCTCAAACCAAACCAACAGAAGGAGAACAGAGCTGAATGATTGAATATACAGCAAAACTGAATTTATGTGAAGCCATTACTAGTGGACGGAAAGACTGTAGGCATTCATGGTGTTACCATGTCCATGCTAAAACCATTTAGAGAGAGTCTAATCTAAATAGCTCTGGGTTCTACTAGTGCGGCAGCAGATTTGGCTCGAACTCATTATTGGCGGGTTTGTCTTGACTCTTCAGTGGGCGGGGCTATGAGCATTACCACCACCTACTATACTGGAATGCGGTCAGGGCTGGTCTGGTGCTGTTGCTTTGGTCTAACCTACCACACCCCACGAATTTGAATTTAACAGATGGAAATAAATGTGGCATAATGAAATAAAAGCCCACTGAAATAAATTGCCGTTGCCTTGCGTTATAAAATCCCTGAATTGAATACATTTGTAAACATGGAATTGAAGTCCCCTTAAATAAATAAGTATTTTTTTCACAATATAGGCTAATAGATATTTATTTATACATAGTTTGCCTCACTCATTTATTTTAGGATTTATTCAATAGTCATAATTTATTTACAAGGCCTATTCCTTTATTGAAAAATGTATGAATTAATTGAATACTCATTCAAACGTCATTCCATACTTGGTCTATTGACAGTGTTGTAGGCTTTTGGTCTTCGTTCTCCGTCTCTCACCTTGTTATCTCCCAAGTATAACTGTCTACAGGGTTAGAGAGTCAAATTAAACATCCCCAACATTAGGAACTTACTGTACCCTTATGAATACTCACAAAACCCCTTTTTTATGACACATAGCATGCAAAGGCACACACACACACACACACACACACACACACACACACACACACACACACACAGCAGAGAGCAATGACCTCTTTATTAGGTATTACGTCACAGTGGAAAGAACATTGTCTTGCCCATATTCCTGTCTGAGGTTAACTGCAACATCCGTCGTCTCTGTGTCTCTCTCCCCCGTCTCCCCCCTTCTACCTCTTTCTCTCGCTCTCGACTCCATCTCTGTCTCACACACACACACACACACACACACACACACACACACACACACACACACAGTATTCAGTATTATCCACCTTCTACATCTCTATGACACCATCATTCTCACTTGCTGTTCCTCTTACCCTCTCTCTCTCTCTCTTGCCGTCTCTCACACACAAACGGGAGAGCTCAGAGTACTGGCCCAAAGGGAGCCTTTCATTTACTTCATGCACAACATGGTGGCTGTTGATTAGACCTCTGTGCTGTTAGCAACCTTTTCAACCCAGCGAGAGAGGGAGTCTGAGGGCGAGAGATACAGCCATTAAAGAAGCCGACTCAATTTGGAGAACCGATGCTTTACTACTAAACCATCAGCTCAGAATGTCACAAGCCTTCAACACAATGTACATTCCTATACAGCCTTCTTTAGCTCTAGTCTGTTACACATATTAAAAGCCAGAATTGACTAAATGCACCTTGGTTGCTTAAAGTTCTTGTTCTTGTAAAGTATTGTTTTTTGAAACCTTTTACCTAATGATTTTTATAGCGTTGTATGAGGCGGAAAACACACAAAGATAGCCTACACGATGGATCTTTGAAGGTCATGGTTTAAAATAAACACAATATCATCTATTTGGTAGTATAATGAATAGTGCCTTAGGCCTGCTGTTAGGGCATTGCACCACCAGGGGGCAAAAAGTAGGCTTTGAGGTTCCAGTAATTGTATTCCCTGATCGACGCCTGGCATTATGCAAGAACACACACACACACACACACACACACACACACACACACACACACACACACACACACACACACACACACACACACACACACACACACACACACACACACACACACACACACACACACACACACAGAGATAAGAGCTTGAGTGCTTTTTGATTTTTAATAGAAAAACAAAAAAAGATATTCAAAATAACAGACAGGAAGTATCACACATAATGATGCCAACAGAAATGCAATCAGCTCTACGTCTCCACGGCAACCACACCTCTATCCCTTTAAGCTGAGCTCAGACGGTGTGTGTGCGATAGTGTGTGTTTGTGTGTGTTTATGCGTGTGTGTGTGTGTGTGTGTGTGTGCAGAGAGAGAGGGATGACTTCACTCTTTGCTGGTAAAGCATCAAACTGTTGTTGCTGGAAAGAGGCTGAGCTGGTGGTATAGAGCAGGAGAGGCCAGCAGATTGTCTGACACTGCAACGCAACTGAAACACTCACCTTCTGTCACATACACACACACTCCCCCCCCTCCCCACACCGCTGGCTTGCGGAAATGTCAAGCAGAGAGCATACCACTCAGAGGCCTACTGAGCAGCAAATAGCCAGCAGATTTATGTTTAGTTTAGCATATTGGAAGTGCTATCCTGTGTGTGTGTGTGTGTGTGTGTGTGTGTGTGTGTGTGTGTGTGTGTGTGTGTGTGTGTGTGTGTGTGTGTGTGTGTGTGTGTGTGTGTGTGTGTGTGTGTGTGTGTGTGTGTGTGTGTGTGCGTTTGCGTGTGTGCACGGCATCGAGACAACGGTGAACTTGGGGAGCGGAGACACAGAAGCCTGGAACTACGTATCAGGAAAAACATGATGCGGATGAAGATGAAGAAGATGTCAATGATAACTAGGAGGGGGGAGCCGGGAAACGGAACAAATTAAGAACAGTTTAACATCGAAGGACAGAAATAACCCAACAGAGCGCTTCGGACAGGATGAATTTAAAAACAAAAACAAAAAAAAGAATCGAACAAAAAAAAGGTCTGTGACGTCAAAAGGCCGGCTGAACCCAGAGCGTCTCAAACGCACCCTCCTTTGGTTCATCCTCTTCTCTCTTATTAAAATAGAAGGAATATCTCCCCCCTCTCTCTCTGGCTCCAACATGTCCCATAATAACCCCAAGAGACACCCCCCCTCTGGCCCCCCCCATGTCCGTCAGTCTCTCTCCGGCCGGGCGGCTGACGGTCTGGTCCTTCCCACCTCATGTGTGTGTGTGTGTGTGTGTGTTTGGAGACACCAGCAGCTCGACTCTGGTCCCAGCAAGGTACCCCCCCCCCCCCCCCCCCCCCCGTCGCCCCCAGCCCCACGCCCCCCCCCCCACGCCCGTGTCTTCAAGCTCCTTCGTGTTGATTGGCTCCCCGGGGAGTGGTGGGCGGGAAGAAGGCTGTGTCCCTCCGATACGAGGAGCCAGAGGACGGGACGCCGATGGAGGGGTGCTGACTGGGGGGGGGGGGGCCGGACTGCAGCCAGCCCTTATGTCCGTTATGTCCGTCAGTCCGCCAGCGAAGCCTCGTCCGTCTCTCCCTCCACTCATCCGCCCAATCGCTGCTCGCCGTCGGCCCGCCATCTGTCCGTCCGGGTGGGGGGGGGGTCCCAGCGGATGGACAGACCAGAGGGGGGGAAGGGGGGGGGGGGGGGCTAGTCCCTGGAGGGTAGTCCACTTTAAATCCAGTCGAGTTTTAAATACTCGCTCTCTCTTTCACACTCTCTCTCTCCCTCTCTGTCTCTCTCTCTCTCCCCCGCTCACTCACTCTTTCGAGGCCATTCCACTCGTGGTCAAAATACTTTCTCCGTCACATGGCGGTCCGCACACACACATTCACACGTCCCCTCGTACACAACGCCTCGCTGCTCAACACTGCTTCCGCTGTCTGGCCCGCTCTTCCGCTCACAAACACACACGCGTGTGCCCAGGCACACAATCACTCACTCTGTCCTTTACACAAACACACACGCTCACACACACGCACAGACACACACACATAGCGAGGTTCTCTACGATGAATCCGGGAGCCATTGTGCTATGTCCCATCTTCCTCCTCTGCCGAACAATAGTCTTCTCCCTGCGCGCACGCACACGCACACACACACACACACACACACACACACACACACACAGGAAAACAGAGCAACGTTAACACAGTAGACTCATCGAGACAGAGTTGAGTGTACTACACATCTGGATCTGGAGCAGACATGTCGAGATGTCTGCAGGGAGGGATACGTGAATCCAAGATGCGATGGAACATGTGAAGGAAATGCACCCAGTCGGATTTAGGTCGCCGCAAACGGGGGTTCCAGCCTCGTCTCCTTGAATGACAAGAATAGACACTGCACATCTGGATCCAACTCCACCAGACAATAGATAACATCACATCTGGATGGATCAAACAGAGCCAGCAGTGTGCTACCACATGGGTTCTCATGCAGTGAGATCAACCACATCTTGTGGTTCGTTGGTTTTCCAACATTTTGTTCTAATTTTAGTCTGTTTACTTGATGAATTTCGAACCAATGTGTTTCAATTGAAACACAAGAGTTTACACAGGATGCCTTAACCTCTTCTTACGCCTGTTTTACGACCCTGGCCGGAGCTTAAAGAAGGACGTTGGGGATTAATGGGCCACTGACTGGGCCCCCACCCTCGTAGGGTACGGAGGCAACCCCTCTCCTTCCTGTCAGAGCCTGGAGTGTTTTGCATCTCCAGGTTGTGAGAGGCTTCATCACCAGGGCTGCTTCCCCTCTACGAGCCCCGGTCCACCCCCCCGTCGTCCCCCCCCCCCCCCTGCACCGAGAGCCCCAGCGTGTAGACAACACTCTGGCGTTACCTCGGTGTGTTTTGCGGACTCATTCCAGATACACTACCCACATACAGCCCGACAACTTGGATGGAATAATATCGATGCTGAATATAGATGCTTGTTCACACAGACACACACACGTCTTTACCTTCTCAATCTTCTCATCCAGCATTCGGAAAAACTCCTGCTGGCTTTCTGATGTGTGAATACTGGGAGACGGAGACAGAGAGACACACACAGAGAGAGATTAACATGGGGAGGAATTAAGAGAACGAGAGATGGTATGAAAGAGAAGGAGAGCAGAGAACTGCGAGAGAGAGAGAGAGAGCAAGAAGGCACCACATTCATCATGAGTATTTTCCATTACACTCTGCATGACGCACACACACACACACACACACACACACACACACACACACACACACACACACACACACACACACACACACACACACACACACACAGCTTAGTAATAATAATTGATAGAGCATTAAGAGTCTTTAATCCAAAAGCGAAATACGCTGCGAGCCCAACTAATATCCATCGTGTGTCCGACACCACAGCATGATTCATGCGAAAGACCAAAGTCAGCTCAACATTAGAGAACTATCAGATTTCGGGGCATTAAACCATCCATCTGTTATGGGCACTGGTGTCCTCAGACTCTTTAGAAGACACGACCCAGGCTCTTGATTACGAGCGAGTCTCTGCGTGTAGCCAGCGTTGACCGGTTCTCCTGCTGCTGCTCTGATTGGCTACTTACTTGGTCTTGTTGGCGTTTGCCTCTTTGTGGAGTTTCCCCCGGTACTGCACCCCACTCCGCTCCTGAAGGGAACACACACACACACACACACACACACACACACACACACACACACACACACACACACACACACACACACACACACACACACACACACACACACACACACACACACACACACACACAGGTTAGTCATTATAGAATAGAATAGAATTCTCGAAAATTTAAATGTCATCCAGACGATGTGATTCACAAGAACAAAATGTTAAATATAGATAAGAAAGGTAAAAAATATTAGCACAACAAATAAAGACAACATATATAAATAAATATTAATATAATATATTATTCATTAACAAATGAATTATACAGATAAATAAGAATACAAGCTGAGGTAAACGATATTGCACAGTTTTTATGGTGCAAATTGGTACATTATGATGACCAGTCCCCCTCCAGGGCAAAGGAAATGTTTTGATTCGCTCACCAGTCCTAGGTAGTGAAGAGCAGGTGCACAGGTGCTAAAAAGGCGGCCCTACACTTTCCTCAGGGATAGCATATCGTACTGACAGCCTTTAGATTGTACATCTATCCATCTAGATGACAGGTTAGCATGCCTCTATCCTCCCTAACGCTCCATAACCAGGACATCCCTGCTGTAGCTGCTGCCTGGCACCCCAGACGTGACGCGACGCGACGTGACGCGACGCAGGGGAATGCGTATCTGGGTCACCCACGAGCGTTATTTAAAATCACCAGCAAACCCGAGCGTTCGCTTACTGCCGAGCTCCCCACGGCGTCTCTCGTCCCTCGGGGTTCAGAGGCGAGACGGAGCTGGATCGAGGGAGACTCGCACACGTCCTGCACACGCTCTCTGTAGGCTGCTCTGAGCGAGATCAACCGACCCACACCGGCGCCCCGGTGACAGGATCCGAACGTACGGCCGTTCGGTCGGGATGACGGCGTCCGCTAAGTGACGAGGCCGCCTTCACACCCGGCGCTAACGTGCGTCTGGAGCGATCCGATCACAGGCGCACCACGAGGTCGCCAGTTCACACCTGGCGGCAGCAGCAGCTCAGGGGGTAAGAGAGGGTTGGCCGGTAAGTGCCAGGTTGCCAGCTCGATCCCCGGCTCCTCCTAGCCGAGTGTCGAGGTGTCCTCGAGCGAGGCCACCTCAACCTGACAGCCCCTGACGAGCCGGCTGTCGCCTTGCGTGGTTGAGTCCGCCGTCGGGGTGTGAATGTGTGCATGAATGGGGGAATGTCAGACAATATTGTAAAGCACTTTGGATAAAAGCGCTATATAAACGCAGTGGATTTACCTGGCGTTAGGATGCTTCTCGAGTGAACTGTCATGAATGGATCTCACTTCCTCGCTCTATAGGCACTTAAACATGAACATCACGTCCGTTCGCAAAGACCAAATGCGTTTCTGTTTTTAAAGTCGGTGGGAGTTTCTGATCCAGTTCCACGCGTGTGTTCTTCTGGAAACATTACAGACCAACTAGACGGCCCGAGGTGTTTTACAATGGGAAAACATCTCTACGCGCTTTTTCCAAATGTTCAGACGCTGCGAAACAGCTTACGTAATCGTACAGATCTTTAGAGACTTTGATACGACAACGTCGTCGCGCGCATGAGTCAGTACTCCGAGAGGACGTCTGAGGGCCAGCGCGCCTTCGGTGTGTCCTCGACACATTTACACACACGGCTCAAATAAAGAGCCCGCACGCAGCCCAGACCACCTCTGAACGTGGTCTGGGCGATCCGATCTAAGTGCGTCTGGGGGGCAATCACAGCTGCACTCAGAGCTGTCCAACGGGGACGGGATCCCCGAGAGAACGCTTACGCTCGGTGTGATCAGGGCCAAAGAGAAGACAACAGGTGCATCACTCTTACTACAGAAAATCAGCCTGCCAAGAAAAACACTGTGTCTGAGGTTATGAGTGTAATGTGGGGGGAGTGACCATCGTGGAGAGTTAACGCTTGGGTGTGGCAGGAGAAGAGGCAGGACAAGGAAAGCAATCGGCACAATAAAGAGGTCAGGAGACAGGCATTGCCTCGGTAACAGACTACAGTCGCTACAGTAGCAAACTAACTCAACACCTTTCAATTTTAGAGAGGAAGAGAGCCATCTCTAGGGGCAGGGAGAATATATACAAAAGGCATTTGTGATTGAAAATTGATGGTTGTTTGTGTGTGTTTGTTTCCAGTCACGACGCCACCCTGCTGGGCGGTGTCCTCTCCCTCTCTCTCTCTCTCTCTCTCACCGTGTTCTCCTGATTGCGGGCGTTCAACCGCTCCTCCTCCCCTCTCATGTACTTCACCTCCTCCACCCCCTTCATCTTGTACTCATCTGAGGAGAGAGAGAGAGACAGACGGAGAGACAGAGAGGTCAGACAGGGCACATCTCCAGCCACTTATCAAGCCGCTCCGCTCGGAGACGGTGCCCGGGTCCGTGGCGATCATAAAGAATCACCGCGCCATTGATCCAATTCAACAACGTCATGTTAAGCTGCACCGTTCAGCGGCTGAACGGTGCAGCTTAACATGACGTTGTTGAATCGGATCAATGGCGCGGTGATTCTTTATGATCGACGATTGAAACGATGAGCCCATCGATCAGGGCCAGCGCCCGTCGGCGGTGGGTTGATGGTGGGTGAGGGTGTGATGCAGGGCTCTGGGGCAGCAGAGAGACCGTTGGAGATAGGGGAAGGGGGGAGATAGGGGGAGGGGGGGAGGGCCGGGGCACACCGGGTACATATCGTGGATACATCTGGTGGAGCATGGCGACGTCAAAATATGTTGGGTTTCGTAGAAACAATTTTACGTATTTTTTTACAGTGTACACTCATTTCAGTAGCATTTTCTGGGCTCCTCTGAAATGGTTCATCAGATATGTTCATCTAAGTACGTCAACATTATGGAAAGGATTCCAACTGAGAAATACAACTTTTTTTCTACAATTTGCTTGATCCCGTCGCTTATCGTGTCTGCAAAGTCTCCGGAATCTCTTTGTTGCAGGTCCCTTTTGTCATTACAATCTCAGACCTCCTTCACCCAAATATTTGAGATAACATTAAGCTATGGTTTCGATATTCCCACAAAACAAATTCCTCGCTTCAACTCTCGCTCACTCCTCCGGCCTCCTCTTCCTGAAACCGCAGAGCGAGAATCCTCCCCGAGATCGACTTGATTTGACACAATCACAAACCCAGCGGATACAACGAAAAGTAAAGATAAAGGCTGTGTATCTCATTGGGATCCTTTCTGTAACGCTGTCAGACACTCCACAACAATAGGAGTCTGTGAGTGGCTGAAACAAGTGCTTTTAGAGGATGGAAATGACAGGTGGCATTGCACCCATAGGGTGAAACCCATCGAAGCATCTGGCTCAGTACTGGACCTTAGTTAGTATTGTCAGCATTAGTCACTGGGAGCCAGAGTGACTGGTCAATAGGGCCCATGTTGCAGAACCCAGAAGTCCTCCTTTAATGTTGCAGCCAGTGCTATGAAATAAACACATTGTCAATAATTATGGTGATGACAACCTTTTCTCAGAGCTCTGTCACAGTCGACTTCTCCCACTAAGAAGAAAGGACCGTTTGAACACAAGAACATTAATGCTACAATGAGAAAGCAAAAGAAAGAGCGACAGATATGAAATCGATTGCATGGGTAAAGAAGATGGAGACAGGCTGAGGGGTTAAAGGACCAATCAGCATGCTTCACCCCCAGAGGGCAGCGCTGAACAACTCCAGGTCAGTGGAGCAGAAAGGCCGCGTCATGTTTTGGCTCCAGCCACGCAGTGAGCCAGCCGCTTTGCATCATGGCCCTCGTCCAACACCAACACAACACAGGGTGAACCCAAAGACCTGGGCAGGATTCCCAGACCCGGATGTTACACGTTTGCATTGCAGCTAAACACATTAAGACGAGCGCTGTGGCATCAGAACAGGTTAGTCTACCCCCGAGGGGCCGTCTTTAAAACACATCGCAGCCAATGGTGCGGGGGTAAATAAAGTATTAACATGAACATACATGCCGGGGCTTTCTTGGCCTTTACTCTGCTAACAAGACAGTGAGCCAAGTTCACGAGGCTAATAAACAATGACATATTTGGCCTGGTGCATCAACACCGTCACCTCATCACCTAAACAAACACACACTCTGGCAACAGGCTCGATATCCCCACGTTGTGAATCGAGAGGCATTGGATCATCAACCACCGTGTTTAGTGATCCGGGGAGCCAGGGCAAGGCGTGCCCGGGTGCAGGGGAACAACGCAAGCACCCCCTCGGTGTCGCACATTACCGGTCGATGAAGCCTCCTTACCTGCTTGCAAATGCCAGCGCACACACAACAACAACATCAACAACAACAACATGGTCTCTCTCTCCCTCCCCCCTGTCGCCCTCTCTTTCTCCCTCCAATGGTTCAGTGCACGTGCTGAAGAAAGCGTGCGTTTGTTTGAAAGGTGGGTCGGTCTGTTGCTATTATGTCTGCGCAACGTCGTAGGTAACAATAAAATGCATGCTGCGGCATCATTCCCTCGTATCACATTGGGACGTGAGCAGAGTTCACAGGGCGTGAGCACTGCCCCGAATACAGAGAACGAAACACAGGGAGACGGAGAGCCAGACTGAACTGAAAGGGAAGGACAGAAGAGAGCTACAAAGGCTTCTTCTTTTTGCCGCTTGTCACAGAAACGTAAACAAGTCTGAACAAGGCAGTACATTTCTGTGTGTGTGTGTACACACACACACACACACACACACACACACACACACACACCTACAGTGACGTTGCCCAGGCCGTCGCACTAAGCCCTCCTGTGTAAACACACGGGGGGCACGTTGAAGAGTCGCTTCCTCCTGGCGGCCGTTAAAGAGCCACTCGAACCCGCTCTGCTCCCCGAGACAGCTGGGGGGGTGGGGGGTGTGCAGGGGAGGGGGAGGGGGGGGGGGGGGGGGGGGCGATTAGAGGGAGCCAGCGCAGAGTCTGGAGACGTGGAGCGCGCCCGGGCGCAGCGCTGCACACGTCACGCGGGAAGCTCACGTGTTCCTCTGAGGACTGCGTCACGTGTGGGCGGAGCCTTTGTGTGTGTGCACTGCGCATATGGCTGTTCCCATATGAAGGCGTGCGTGCGTGCGTGCGTGCGTGCGTGCGTGCGTGTGCGCGAACGCCGTTCCTGTGCGCAGCTATTCTCAGACGGTGTGTTTTCGCTCGCCGGCGGCGAAGACCCCTCCGTCAGCGTGGAGCTGACAGCAGCCGCACACCCCCCCCCTCACCGCCCGCAAAGCACTGGGTGGGGGGGGGGGGGGGGGGGGGGCGCGGCGGGGAGGGGGGCGGCAGGGGGGGGGCGGGCATGGGCTATTCTGAGGAGCAGTGATGAGGCCGGGATGCAGACGGCGTTTGCTCTTTTCTCTGATGAGGAACCCATGGTCGTACGATTGGTGTACGTGTGTGTGTGTACGATTGGTGTGTGTGTGTGTGTGTGTGTGTGTGTGTGTGTGTGTGTGTGTGTGTGTGTGTGTGTGTGTGTGTGTGTGTGTGTGTGTGTGTGTGTGTGTGTGTGTGTGTGTACGATTGGTGCGTGTGTGTGTGTGCATGTGTGCAAGTGTGTGTGCATGTTCAATTGGTGTGTGTGTGTACATGTGTGTGTGTGCGTGTACGATCGGTGTGTGTGTGTGTGTGTGTGTGTGCACGCATGCGCGCGTGCGCCCATGTGCGTGTGTGTGAATCATCATATTTGGCATTCCGCACAAACTGTGCTTTACTCGTGCAATTCAGAGGCACCGCCATGTCCATGTTTGGGCATAAGGGGGGGGGGGGGGGGGAGAGTGGTTCTCCTCCATTCCCTCAGTGAAGACCTTAGTGCTGTCCCTCTAAACATCTTCCTTTAGAAAGAGATGAAGATTCTCTGCCCCCCCCCCACACACACACACACACAGACACACTCCTCCCCAGACAGGGGGCCTTGACATTTACACTACGTCACACACACACCAGCGGGGATACAGTGTTTACACTCAGGAGGACTACGTGCACACACATGCACACGCATGTGCACTTTGTGCAGACGGCTGTGCGTGTCTCGCCTGCTCTACATCAAGCCCCCCCTCGGAGCCACGTGGTGTTCAGAGATCAATAGACACTAGAGACTAACTCAGCGTAGAGAACGAGCTGCATACCGTCAGCTAGGAGAGGGAAAGACAGACACGCACGCGCGCACACACACACACACACGCACACGCACACACACACACACACACCTTATGCAAGGCAAGCTCACATTGACACACACACACACACACACCTTATGCAAGGCAAGCTCACACACACACACACACACACACACACACACACACACACACACACACACACACACACACACACACACACACACACACACACACACTTCCGGTCAATCAATCATCACCCAGAACTCCAGCAATGTGAGAGAAAACAGAACGGGCAAAAGGAAGCTCAGTGTTGGGCCTGACAAAAAGCAAACCGAGACACACGGGGCGGAGAGTGACAGACCACCGCCTTCCCGACCGCTCAGAATATTGCCGTTCATCTCATCGTCAGAAAGAGCTTTTGCGGTGCGACATGGGGAAACGACTCATTTGAAAACGGCTGATTTAGCATCCTATGTTTAGGTTCCCCTTTTCACCCTTTGTTCTGAACTTTAGACCTAGTGCGACTGTTCCCGTTTTGTTCTTTATTTCTCTACTTGTTCCGAGCGTGCTCGTTCTGACCGGGCCTCTGGTATGGCTACTCCAGCTCTCTGGAGAGCTGCTCATCAAGACAGCTTCACCTGACACACCACACCTCCCCCCCCCCCGTCTCTCCCCCCTCAGTCTTACAGTCTGAAAGGGTTCATTTTAAGCAAACGTCAGCAGAGGGGACGATGGCTCTGGTGTTATCTTGGGAGGGTCGTCTTAGGCCCCCTGGTAGAGAGCCCATCAGGGGCTGGTGAGTTTGCGTCGGTGCGACAGTAGCTCCGGAGGTAGAGCGGGTTGACTGGTAACCGGAAGGTTGCCGGTTCGATCCCCGGCTCCTCCTAGCCGGGTGTCGAGGTGTCCCTGAGCAAGACGCCTCACCCTGACTGCTCCCGACGAGCCGGCTGTCGCCCTGCCTGGTCGACTCAACCGTCGGTGTGAGAATGTGTACATGAACGGTTGTAAGAAGCTTTGGATAAAAAGCGTCAGCTAAATGTAAACGTAAATTGGCGAGAGAGAAAATCCCCCCAGCCTGCAAACAGAGCTCGATAATTAAACTGTGGAATTGAGTTCCTCAAACACATCATGCTCGAATCATAACACACACTCTGCCTGGCAACAATAACAAGTTCTAGACGGGGGGGGGCAGCCAACGCTCCAGTGTTTGTGTAAGCGAGCTGAGCCTTTTTCCGGTTATTGTGCGAGAGTGGGACTGTGGACCGAGTCTGAGCGGCCTGAACCTGCCTGGAGCGTGGCAGCCGTCACAACAACGAGTGGGCACACACACACACACACACACACGTAAAAGTCCACGGTTGTGTGTCCATCTACAGGCTCCACCCACTTGTGGCTGCGTACAACAACGTGTTCCTAGGGGGGGGGGGGGCGCGGGACCGACAGAGGAACAGGTTCCCCTGACAGGAAGTGGCCTGGGGGGGGGGTGTAGGACGACGTTGGACATGCGCACACACACACACACACACACACACACACAGTGGAATATGTACTTCCTGTCTTCCGTCCGTACAAGACCCCCACAGGGGGGAGGAAGGGAGGAATGAAGGAAGGAATGAAGGGAGGGAGGACACAAGGTCACGACCTGATAAGAAGCCACAGAAAAAGAGAGCGAGAGCGAGCGAGAAAGCTGCGGAGCATGGGAAGAGGGAGGGGTAGAGGGCCGGAAGGGGAGAAGGGAGGAGGAAAGAGTGCGAGAGAGAGCGAGAGCGAGAGCGGGAGCGAAAGTGAGAGCGTGCGAGAGTGCGAGAGAGAGAAAGAGAGAGAATAAGGCCCTGGGGCCATGAGGGGGGGAGAGAGGGAGGATCAACAGGGCCTAATAGTAACGGTAATCATAACAACAACAGCCCCAGCCAGCAGTAGTCTTGGAGCTCATCATGCCCCCCCCCCCCCCCCTCCTCTTATCTCAAGGAACCCCAACACCGCCTTCGCCTGGGATGATGGGGGATGGAGAGACGAGTGAAAATTAAAAGAAAGATGGAGAAATTAGATGAAGGTTGAGAGAGACTCGGGTGTTTGGGGGGGGGGGGGGGGGGGGGGGCCAGCTGCCTGTGGGTCGTCATCGGGGTGTGGGTGCGTGCGTGTGTGTGTTTACACCAATGCCAATCCTTAATCCCCCGTTAATCCCCGATCAACCCATACCCCATACATCCATCCCTCCCTCCCCCCCCCCCCCCCCCCCCCCCCTCCATAGGTTCCCAGTCACAGCGCGGCACCACAGAGCCGTCCGCTGGAGAGCTACCTCCGGGCTGCGCTGGATCCAGAGAGCCGTCTACACATCCTCCACCGCGCTTCGTTTTGGGTCGTACTGCGTGTCTTTGTCTAGCTCCCCTCGTTGAATCTTTGGGAGGGGGGGGGGGGGGCCATGGTTCCCTCTCTGCAGGACTTAACGGCAGTGCTGTGGCGCTGTCAGACCCCCAGCCTCGGCCACAGCCACGCAACGCTGGCAGTGCGTGTGTCTGTGTCTGTGTGTGTGTGTGTGTTTGTGTGTCGGCTCGCGTATCTGTGTGCGTGAGTGAGTGTCTGCGTGAGTGAGTGAGTGAGTGAGTGACTCGTGAGTGCACGACGGCGTGCGTGCGGTTACCTGTGAAGAGGTCTCCGTTGCTGTAGGCCTTGCCGCCGCCGCCGCCGCCGCGTCCGTCTTCGTCGCTGGGCACGGCCGACACCTGCTTGGCCGAGGTGCAGCCCATGGCCTCACTCTCTGGGGCCCCCCCTCAGCATCGCACTCGCACCTGCAACACACAGAGCCATGAGCACCTGCAACACACAGACACACACTCGGACATCATGACTGCATGGGGGGGAGTGGCCATCTATTAAAAAGCAGCATTTGGTTTGTATTTGTTTATTTCACTAGCTGGACAACAGCAAAGACGACCAATCTGGCAACGCCAGAGGCACCATCGTACCCCCCAGACCCCAAAGACCCATCGCCCCCCCCCCTAAGATCCAAAGCCCCCCCCAAAGAGCAGCTCCTTCCAGCTCTGTATGTGGACTCATTCGGTACTACATCCCCGCCTCCAAAATCCTTTCTCCAATCGCTCGACCACAACATTGAGGCGTCTCTTGTCCAGGGGGGGGTTCTGTACAGCTGATCGGACGTCCACCGCAGGGTCTGAGGTCACGCTGCTCCGCGGTGAGAGACAGCGATCCAAACGGGGCCGCAGCCCCCACAGGAGCAGCCATCCTGCCCCCGTTTAACCCGTCGCCCGCTACACCACCCGTGACTTGCCTCCTCAGCCAGCAGCTGTTCCTGATTACAGTACCCACGGCGGGGGGGGGGGGGGGGGGGGAGGCCCACGACACGCAGCCACCGTGCAAAGCAGCTGAATAACTGAGGTAATCCATTCCCCCTGTCACTCACTCGCACATCCCATGTAATGTCCCCCGTCAATCACACACACACACACAGACACACTCGTGTTCCCCACTGGTGCACGGCCCCCGTCAGCCACACACACAGACGGACAGACTCTTATGATGGGGAGAGCCCCATCATAAGAGGCCCCATGCCGTCAGCCACCAGAGAGTGGGGATGTCAGCGACACAATGTGTACGCACGTGTGTGTACACACACACACACACACACACACACACACACACACACACACACACACACACACACACACACACACACACACACACACACACACACACACACACACACACACACACACACACACACACACACACACACACACACTCTTGAGTGGCGATGGGAAGATGGTGGATGAAGGAAGGCGCCCGGTTGGTTGGCGGATTGAAATCGGTTCAAAGTGAAGACAAGTAGAAGAGCAGAGAAAGACGGAGTGAGCGGAACAAGAGGAGCGCTGACAGTGGAGACGGAGGCGGGGGGGGGGGGGGGGGGGGGGGGGCAGCACAGAGGGGATTGGGAGAGAGAGTGGGGGGGGGGGGGGGGGGGGGGAGTGGAACAAAAGGGATAAAGACAGTCTAGAAAGAAGGAGGAGTAGACTGACAAACGCACGGTGCTTCAGATGTCCTTCCACCCCCCCCCCCCCCCACCGTCCTCCTCCACCCACCCCGTCCCCCCCCCCACCGTCCTCCTCCACCAACTCCTCCTTCAGCTCCTCTGAGTGTTTGAAGTTGACGGTGTTTGCCGTGCCGAGGTCACCACACCCGCCCCCCCTGGTCCCCACACAAAGCACCAGGTGTACTGGATGGAGAGCGGCAGGGTGTGTGTGTGTGTGTGTGTGTGTGTGTGTGTGTGTGTGTGTGTGTGTGTGTGTGTGTGTGTGTGTGTGTGTGTGTGTGTTTTATTACCCTATGGAAATGGCCTAATGAATGGCATGGTAATCGCCTCATTGAAAATGCTATCCCGTCTCACGTGGGATTTTCTGCGCATAATCATACCTGTTTATCTTTAATTTCATCGCCTGTCTTTGTGCACGTGCACACACACACACACACACACACACACACACACACACACACACACACACACACACACACACACACACACACACACACACACACACACACACACACACACACACACACACATTAAATCAAGTGATGCCCCCACGGAAATCAACCTCTTATTGTTTGGACGCATCATAAAATGTTGATGTGACATCCAGATCCCCTTAATCCAGTTCTTTCGCATTTCACCCAGGCACTCAGTAGATGTGTCTTCTCTGGTGGGGGGAGAAGGTCTTAAGGAAATCTGTACCGACACACCTCACAATGGGGTCAATCTATCCCAGTGCATTAAGTGTGTGTGCGCGTACGAGTGGGAGTGGGGAATCCAATGCATGATTATCCTCTTCAGCTCCAAGGTCAGCCCTTGATAACATTAATCGCCACGGGCCGAGCTTGGCTCGCTCCACTCTCACTACACACAACACTTTCTCTGGAGGTTCCTGAGGATCAAGGAATGAGAATACTGAAAGTGGACTCACACAAAGAGAGAGGGTGTGTGTGTGTGTGTGTGTGTGTGTGTGTGTGTGTGTGTGTGTGTGTGTGTGTGTGTGTGTGTGTGTGTGTGTGTGTGTGTGTGTGTGTGTGTGTGTCAAGAGCACTAGCAGGGAGGAGGGGTAGGCATAGCCGGTTACTTACAGGGACCAACAACTCACTATAACAGAGAGCTAACTCAGTTTACGACCTCGAGTCCATTGGACACGGTGTGTGCGTCCGTACGAAGGTAGAACAAAACGGCTGGGAGTTAAACCTGTACAACCTGTGGAACGTCACCTAAGAGAATCACTACAGAGAAGTGGAGCAATTCCAACCGAAGAGACAACCACACACACACACACACACACACACACACACACACACACACACACACACACACACACACACACACACACACACACACACACACACACACACACACACACACACACACACACACCCCTTGTGCGACCTACATAGGACCACCACGGGCCTCAGGGGGGGGGAGGGAGGGAGGAGAGGGCACCAGGGGCTCAGCCGAGGCGAGCGGAGGAATCCTCGACGTGAGTCAAGGTGAGGACCTGAGCGCTGGACTTCAGAGAGAGGCTCTGCATGCGTGCGCGCGGCGGCGGCGGCGGCTACGGCAGGGGCGTCACTCTGAGGGGATTTGATGCGAGTGCGAGTTGAAAGCAGAGAGCCGCACAAAATAGTGAGTGAGAGCACCGACTATAAATAGGCCAGCTGTGGCCGTACGACTATTGTTGCGCTGTGGGAAACTACTGCCGGGATGCGTGTGGCAGCGAGGGACATGCAGCGACTTGTCACCTCGTCACAGACGGACGTACACACCACGTGATCCGTCAGAACACGCCTGACACGTTTGGGTCCTGTGGCGTGTGTTATGTGTTATTACGTGCCGCGATCGCAGGGATCAGCTGACGTCTGGCCGGACCGAACGCAGCCGCTGCCACTTGAGGGATCGCTGGAGAGAGAAGGCGTTGCGTGTGTGAGGCGCGTCACGCAGCTCACTTTCACAAACAGACCGAGCCGCCGCGGCGATCTGAGCGGCGCGAGCGCAGCTGTGAATGGGGACAGTGTCAGTGGCGTGCGCTGCTCTCTGACCGGGTCAGGGCACCGTGGGGGGGTGGGGGGGGGGGGGCGATGGAGCGCTGGGCTCTAGGGTCAACGGGGCCGGAGTGAGGGGGCCTCACAGTGTGGCTCTATGCGGGCCCACTGCGAAGCCGTTGGCCTCCCAGAACAGATGTGGAAGTGTGTCAATGGGGCAAGACGACTCTGGAGGGTAAGCCAAGATCCTAACACCAACGGTCACCACCACCCCCTCCCTCCCTCCCCCCCCCGCGCAGCTCCCAGACCCCCAGCGATCCCCTCCCACGCGGCCGCGTGCGCAGCGATCCTGATCTGATGACACTATCTGGCGCACGAGTCCTCCTCACACATTCAAGCCAGCCGTCTTGGTTTGACAGCAGTTACTCTGGACATATCGGATGATCGCACGCGCACACACACACACACACACACACACACACACACACACACACACACACACACACACACACACACACACACACACACACACACACACACAGTGTTCATCGTCAGTATGTCCTCCTGAAGATTGATCATCAGAGTTTGGTCAATGACCAAAATATATGAATTTAAATGTGAAAGGTAACATCCATCAAGTCAAAGTACCAATCATTTGCTATGTTGCCTCAGTTATATGAATGCTGCCCTCAGTTACGGATCATTACACATTCATTCACTATTGATCAATCATTTATTTTTCCTCATCTGCTTGTCAAGACAACACGCTAACTAATTTGAGAAGGCGCATTCTGCGTATTTGTGTTCGTTTTGAACTTATTCTTATTTGCAGTTGCCCTAGTCAAAGTTTCACCGTTCTGCTGGTTAGCTCATAAGGAGTGGCTTTGTGTGTGTGTGTGTGTGTGTGTGTGTGTGTGTGTGTGTGTGTGTGTGTGTGTGTGTGTGTGTGTGTTAGTTTTTTAGCAAAAATACCTCTCACCTCAGTTTGTCAAAGGAGGATATCGGCAAGACTGTGTGGAAATACTTGGACGATGGATGGACACACACACACACACACACACACACACACACACACACACACACACACACACACACACACACACACACACACACACACACACACACACACACACACACACAGCATTTTTTCCCTTTTCATATTTTTTCAAGAATAGGCCTTTGGCTAGCGGCCTTGTGAGCAATAGCAGAGCCTGAAAAACTGGCTGGGGGGGGGGGAGAGACTCAGACAACAGCATGAGAGGAGGGGGGGGGGGAGAGAGAGACAGACAACAGCGAGGGAGGAAGACACAGCGTTGTTTAGAGAACGAAAACAGGTCGGTGGGAGGTAGGAACTGTAGACTGAGTTGTGAGAGACCATTACAAGTTTAGGGACGTTAATCGTCTGAAAAGTTTCCCCTTCACCCTCTGTGACGGCAGAGCAGTTCTTCAGAAGAGATGACCTGTTCTCCCCCCTCGCCCTCCCCCCGTTCTCCCCCCTCGCCCTCCCCCCTGCGGAGCAAGGCCTCGTCCCAGGCCAGATGGGTGTGGCCCAGTGCTACCAGTACAAAGGCTGACTGATACTGAGGGCAGCCACAGGCGGGGACACAGGGCGGGCGGGCGGGCGGGCGAGAGAGAGAGAGAGACCTTCCCAGCCTATCACATCGTAGAACCACTCCGTGTTGGAACACACGTACCTGAGGTCCTGTGGTTGAGTTGGGGCGCGATGACGACCAATTCACAGAAATGTCCCCTGAGTCCTGACGTCAAATACAAGATGGCGGAGCAACAAGCAGCCCCACCGAACCGGAGCTCTTCACTGTTTACATGCCTCCAACCCACAACGTGCTCCGAATCCTAACAAGTGACTAACCCTAACCCTATATTCCGAGGACCAACTGAATGTTCCTACCAACCAGTTTATATTCCCACCCATCAAGAATTCCTACAAACTATCTTGCATTCCTAACAAGACAATGTGAAACCAAAAAAAGAAAAGTAATGACATTATAAAACTAACAGCAGAGTAGCTCCCAGTAGTGTCCGTCCCAGATGTGTCGTCCTGGTTGTGTCCCTTCTGTCCCAGTAGGTTCCTTTCTGTCCCAGTAGTGTCTGTCCCAGTAGGTTCCTTTCTGTCCCAGTAGGTTCCTTTCTGTCCAAGTAGGTTCCTTCCTGTCCCAGTAGGTTCCTTTCTGTCCCAGTAGGTTCCTTTCTGTCCCAGTAGGTTCCTTCCTGTCCCAGTAGTGCCCGTCCCAGTAGGTTCCTTTCTGTCCCAGTAGTGTCCGTCCCAGTAGGTTCCTTTCTGTCCCAGTAGGTTCCTTCCTGTCCCAGTAGGTTCCTTCCTGTCCCAGTAGTGTCCGTCCCAGTAGGTTCCTTTCTGTCCCAGTAGTGCCCGTCCCAGTAGGTTCCTTTCTGTCCCAGTAGGTTCCTTTCTGTCCCAGTAGTGTTCGTCCCAGTAGGTTCCTTTCTGTCCCCGTAGTGCCCGTCCCAGTAGGTTCCTTTCTGTCGCAGTAGTTTCCCTCCCAGACGTGTCCGTCCTCCTGTCCCAGTCGTGCACGTCCCAGTACTGCCCCTCCCACTAGTTCCCAGTATTTGCCATTGGTGCGGTGTGCTTCCCGTCCTGCAGGGGGCGCCGCCGCCTCCAGGGGCTCTGGTCGCGTGTGACGGGCCGTGGTTCTGCTGCGGCTCCGCGGCCAAAGCTTAATAATATTTACTCTAGCCTGGCAGCGACGCCGAGCTCTGGTCCCGGGCTCAGCTCGCTCCGTCAGCCTGACGGGGCGAGCTGGCTGCCAGCGCCTCGACGCAGCGAGCGCTAGCTCAGGGGGGAGCGGACGGGTGCGGGCTCCAGCGCTAAACTCATTATAGGGTTTAGAAAGGAATATATGGCGGGAGATACGTGTAGGGGAAGTGCAATGTACGTGCGCAAATTTCATTCACACAGTATGATGAGTCTCGTGCATTCATCCTTGGATTGGCACACACACAAACACATCATTAGCCTGCACACACACACACACACACACACACACACACACACACACACACACACACACACACACACACACACACACACACACACACACACACACACACACACACACACACACACACACACACACACACACACACACACACACACACTTCTTCATTCCAGTGAACAATGGGATCGCTTGACATCGTTTTTAAGGGTTGACAGTTCCCTCAAAGCATTCAGTCTCCTGTTTATCGAAACAGCGCCTTGTGTTAAGACCTGCCAGGCTCCCATACTCATTCTCCTTCAATTACAAAATAAATGTACACATGTACGCTTTTTCTCGTTTCAAAAGGTTGTTCACTCACGCACGCATTTTATCAGACACTTTGATAGAGAGCACGGCTTTACAAAAGGAGGGAATTCAACAACAATTCAGTCTCACGACAGTACAGCATGTCATCTTCTACCATGTAGACACACTTCATTTAAATCCAGGCTGAACAAGATATTTGCAAGGCTCCTAGGATTAAGCTGTATTCTTGGTGTCTGCTGAAAGCAAAAAGTAATGTCAATTCAGGGCTACGATACTCTGCCGTTATTCACACACTTCCCCAGGAATTGACAGGAATAAACCAACGTTCTTCTCGCATGTCGTTCGCAGACATTTCTAACACAAATTACACAATGACATTTCGACTTCATTAAGTCAGTTTGACAAGTCCATGCTGGCAGCAGAGATGTAATTATTAGTCTGTGACTTCCCGCTATGTGACGCGTTAGACAGAGTTCATCTGCACATAAAACAACATGCAGGGACAGGGTGTGCACGCTACACATGACATGACCGTGAAGTTACACACAGCAGTGCATTATTCACACACGACAGGGCACTATACACACAATAGTGCACGTTACACACGACACAACTGCACGTTACACTTGATAGTGCAGTTTCACACGACAGTGCACGTTACACACCACAGCGCACGTTACACATGACAGTGCACGTTACAAATGACAGTGCATGTTTCACACGACAGTGCACGTTTCACACGACAGTGCACGTTTCACACGACAGTGCAGGGCTAGTTAAATTACTTAATTATTTTTTTGAAGCCTTCATTTACAGGTATGGGGACTAGTTGGTTCGTAAAAGGCCAGCAATTAAAGACAATGTGCTGCTATAGGTACAAAATAAATCAATCCGTTGTTGATACTGCACTTTAAATCAGTTATAAAGGGCCATATGAAACGCAACGTGCTAGAGGTACCCAAAAACTATGTTTGGTACTGCCATTTTTTTTTGTCATGGTTCATGTGTGCAATAAAAATGACATTTTGTCAGAAAAAAATCGTGGCAGAGAATCGTGATATCAATTCTAAGCTACAAAAAAATCGTTGATTCAGATTTTTCCCTGACTCGTGCAGGCCTTCCCCCTGTTCAACACGCCTGCGTCATGTGACCTCTTTGACGGTTGAACGTGGTGGACAAACCGAACCTCCCCATTGGCTACGGGACAGGGGTCAGGTTGGTTTGAATGTTATCATCCGGAGCTCTCAACCTAAGCCACTGCATGATAGCAAAATGAAACAGCCTGACGATTATTCATTAGAAATGATTAGTGCTGAAATAAGTAGCCTAATATCAATCTATGTATAATTGGCAAAGATACTGCAGAATAATTGGCAAAGGCGCGCTTTGCGTGTGCGCGTGTTTGTGTGTGTGTGACATGATGGAGGTGGCACTGAAAATAATTTTTCATTTTAAATGATCGTTCCCCAATTCCACCCATGGCTGGCTTTTGAACGAGCTAGCCACAAATTAGCATGGCAATGCTGATTCAATATCATGGATTGTGACTGGTCTCCGCATTACCCTTTCAGATGGAAACAGCAGTGTACAGCACGACACCACACTGCCCTAAACAATCCCCAATCCAACAGCAGAAAGTAATGAAAACCTTTCAGTGAATCAACCCTGTAATGTTGGACCAAACAGTCGAGGCATATTGGTTTCTCTATGGCTTCTTAAAGGGCCATATGATGCAGTATGCCCGTTTGTTTTCGAATGAATCTCAAGCATCACACTGTGGAGAATATTTGCATTTATATATATTCTAGGGCACAAATTGGAATGGAATCGGTTTTCTGTTGAAATATATATTTATACATACATCATTTGATGATCAAATGATGATGGCGATGCCTTGTGGTCCCTTTCCAAAGAAACTCCCTGAAAGTACTAAAATCGACGAACAAAGCTAATATTGACTCACAGCACTAGCTCTTCAGATACAGAGTGTACACAAGGAAGGTAGGTATAATGTTATCATCATCATCCTCATCATCACCGCCGCCACCACCACCACCACATGCAGCACATCAACACCTTGAGGAGAGACGACCCAATCAGCTCTTGGCTGCCCGCACTTCTGTTCTCTGAGCTCAATTTAGCAGTTAGATGCTGCTATCCATCTCATCAACATACCAGGCACGCCGGCCTCACCGAGAGGAGGAACAGACCCGTTCAGCCTGATGGGAATAAACATCTCTGGAGGAGATTAAAGTAGAAGAGGGAGACAGACACACAATACAGACACACACACACACACACACACACAGTACAGACAGTACAGACACAGAGAGACATAGGAGACATTAAAACAGTACAGACACAGAGAGAGACATAGGAGACATAAACACAGTACAGACACACACACAGTACAGACAGTACAGACACACATAGCACAGTACAGACATTGAGAGGGAGACACAGAGAGAGAGGTAGACAAACACACACAGTAAGGACACAGAGGGAGACAGAGAGAAAGACACACACAGTTCAGACACAGAGAGAGGAAGACAGAGAGAGGGAGACAGAGAGAGGGAGACAGAGAGAGGGAGACAGATACACATACAGTACAGACATTGAGAGAGGGAGACAGAGAGAGAGACAGAGACAGAGACATAGAGACAGAGAGCGAGAGAGCGACCCATGCACAGAGGACAACAGACAGAGAGAGAAAAGTGGGAGACAGCGAGGGAGAGAGAAAGAAAGAAACTAAGAATCAGAGGAAGACAGAGGAAGAAACAGAGAGACAGGGGAAGATGGAGACCGAGGGAAAGCAAGACACGGTGAGAGGGAAAGTCAGCGTACTATAGAGTCATGAAAATGCACAGACAAGCCTTTTTTCTCGCTCCCTGTGACTGTTGCCACCGTGCCCTTCAGACCCGCCCAAACTGGGCACGGGCTGAAGGCAGCACAGCAAACACACCGATACCAGGTCATGTGACGCAGCGGCATGTGTACACGCCCTTCACAGAATGTGCCGTCCCCTGTGGACTGGTACAGGAAGACAGACAAACACACCGGCCAACAGAACACACAGAGACCGCCCTGGACCGGTCTGCAGCACTGCAGAGCTGCCAAGTCAGAGAGACAAACGGGACCCACACAGGCCAGTGCATACAGCCCAGCAATGCAAATGTAGTGTCTCACACACACACACACACACACACACACACACACACACACACACACACACACACACACACACACACACACACACACACACACACACACACACACACACACACACACACCTTGTCAGGGACAGAGCCAGGGAACCAGACAGACAGACAGACCCAGTAGCGATCATGTTGTGCTGGTCTTGTTCTTTCTGTACTGCAATAAAGAGAGCCCTGTCTGACACTCCACACCACTCCATGCGCAGTGCCACCGCCACATAGGGAGCATCCCACACACACACACAATCCACACACACACACACACACACACACACACACACACACACACACACACACACACACACACACACACACACACACACACACACACACACACACACACACAAAAGGACATCCTGGTAACCATGGAAACCCCCCTCCTCACACCCACGAAGGGTGGAGTCACTTGTGTTGCATCGTGAGTCGTGACCCGACGGGTCCGCGGCATCCGACAGAACGGCCGTCTGTACGCCACAGCGGACAGACGGCCGTGTGTGCATGTTTAGGAGTCTGCAGCTGGGAGAGGGTGAGGGGGGAGGGGACAAGGTGAGAGGAGAGGAGGCGAGGAGAGGGGACACAAGGTGAGGAGAGAGGGGAAACAAGGTGAGGGGAGAGGGAGGAGGAGAAGACACAAGGAGAGAGGAGAGAGGCCACAAGGTGAGAGGAGAGAAGGTGAGGAAACAGGACACATGGGAAGGAGAGAGGACACAAGGAGAGGAGAGAGAGGACACAAGGTGAGGAGAGAGGACACAAGGTGAGGAGAGAGGACACAAGGTGAGAGGAGACAAGGTGAGAGGAGAGAGGACACAAGGAGAGGAGAGAGGAGAAACAAGGTGAGTGGAGAGGGGAGAGGATACAAGGAGAGAGGACACAAGATGAGAGGACACAAGGTGAGGAGAGGGGACACAAGGTGAGGAGAGAGGACATAAGGTGAGAGGACACAAGGTGAGGAGAGAGGGGACACAAGGTGAGGAGAGAGGGGACACAAGGTGAGAGGACACAAGGTGAGGAGAGAGGACATAAGGTGAGAGGACACAAGGTGAGAGGCCGTGACGGACGGTCTGGTGGATGAGAGACAGGATGGGAGATTATAGGGCAGGCCTAATAATAGACCACACACACACACACACACACACACACACACACACACACACACACACACACACACACACACACACACACACACACACACACACACACACACACACACACACACACACACACAACACCACACACTTTTTTTTGGCAGGGAGGACCACGTTTCATCTGCTAGCCGCCCGAACCAACGCCATGTGTGAGCGAAGAAATCACACACGCACAAACGCACATACATATCACATTAGGCTGGGATTGAAAGCAATGGGGGGAGTGGAGCAGTCGGGAGGGAGAGCGAGGGAGAGGGGCAGATGGAGGGAGATAGCTGGAGCCAGACGGCTGAGAATGGGAGGGGGCTGCCTGCGTGTTGCTCCAATCAGCGAATCGCAGGTAAAACCAGCCTATACATCTCTGGTTTAAGCCGCTGGTGACAGCAGCCCACTATTGACAATAATACAAAGCAAATAAACCCTACTCTCACACAAGTGTCATACAAGCATGACGACGACCCGGTACATTTCACAGGGGGAAGTCGACACTAGTATGACTGTCTGTCTGTCTGTCCCCTCCCAAACACTGGAAGAGTTGCATCCAGGAATGCACATGTTAATGCTCGGATCCTCCAGTAAATAACGCGACCAACATGTGTCCCATGTTGGCCAGAACGCTGCTCATGTAGCATCGAAGCTAAGGGATCCATGCGGTCTTCCCTACAGCGGGAATGTCCCTTTTGCCAGTGAGAACAGAGAGCGAGTGGATCCAGGGCAGCGGAGGTCTGCCTGGAGCCCCAAGGGGCAGAGGAGCAGTTCGGTAGGAGTCTCCACAGCTGGGTCCAGCAGCGCTCTCCCGTACACACTGGGGGCATTGTCTGCCTCGGGGGGACCAGGAGAGAGTCTTAGGGCAAAGGGAATACAAACTGACTACTACTACTAGGCGATTCAACACACATTGCTCTAGAAACACAAAAAGGTCAGCGGACTGCATGATCCCACACCAGTGATTCGTTATTTTCTTTCGAGTTGGTGATCGCCGAACCAGCGAAAAAACCACAACTGCCTACTGTAGGGGGGGGGGGGGAAGCAGGACAGCAGCCAGCATCGATATGGAAGAAAATAAAACGCAAGAGCACAACTGTCCAAAAAACGCGCCGTGTTCATTCAGATAACAATGTAATGACCCCAAGCAACACATAAACAACATCTGCCACTTCCTGATCTCCATCTGCTGTATTTGCTGGAACCGAGAACCCAGAATATGGACGATACGAACCCGGAGATCCAGGAAGGACCGCGCCGGGTAATCACGGCACTCGGGGAACAACAACAGAAGGGACAGCGAGGATCCGAGGTGGAATAGGAAGTACATGGGTCCTTCTCCGGGCTCAAATGATACAGTAGATGTACTGGAAAGGCACTAGTCTGCGCGTTTTCTACTCACTTTGATGAACCGGTTCTGTTCGGTCCACTTGAGAACTGGCGGTTTGGCGGGGACGGCGCAGCGCTGTGGAGTGGCTCAGAGCGAGTCTGCTACCGTACAACTAAACCCACGTTAACCGGGGCTTGCGTCATTTCTCCAGGAGAACCCCGTTTCACGCAGTAATGCAGCCATCTTGATGGGGAGTGCCTATAGATGGATGATTTTCCTCAACTTATTTGGAAATCGATGAAAATCAAACTTTATAATGAGCATCCAAAAAATATCAACTTTTATTTTTTTATTACGTCATACTTGTATTCATAAATCACATTTGAATATTGAAAGGTATTTGATTAAAAAAGATAGCCCATGGATTTCCAATTGTGATAGCTCTTAAAATCGCTGGATGTGGCAATAAATATATATCTTTTAGTTTTTACTTCATGTCTTCATCGATCGATCATTAAAAATGAATTGACGCATGGAAAAAAAGATACAGCAATTAAAAGTAATTCCATTTTATTATATTCCACCTTATCTTCAATTAATTAATTTGCTAAATTTCCTATTTCAGTGAGCTCAGCTCACCGCAGACTGAGCCGTGAACTAAAAACCGCTCCGCCCTCTGGTGGCCATCGGTGGTAGTGTCACCCCAAGCTTAATTCGCAATACATTGAAGGGCTGGTCCGCTCAACACTTTGTGGTCCAGCGCGAGGTATTTTTTTTCCCTGGTACGGCTGGTTGATCAGTCAGCACGACCAGAAACGATGCAAAGCTATATAGTCAATATAAACAAAAATATCTGGACAATTACATCTTTGTACATATACATACATCTTCCAGGGGAGAAGGCTTTGCAAACCCGTACCGTGCGTCAATGTAGGCCAGCGGCCCCCACTGAGGAGGCTTCATGCCGTACACTCGATGCAGGCCCCACTAAGTAAAGTTGGACCAGTTTATTAAATCAAATCAACATTGATTATGGCTTCCCATTTGTAAGTAAAAGAGTCAGATAAAAATGCATAGAGAGAGCAAGATGAAGTCCAACGCGAGAGTAAGCTTATGGTTATGTGTAATCTAGTCCCTGTAGCTTGTTATCTCTAGAATGGGTTATGCAGAGCGCTCTGACAGTGAAGCGAGGGACTCCCCTCCTCCTTGGAACCCAAACAATAACCCATCAGCTACAAGGACCTTCTTGAGGTTAAAGATAGCTTCCAATCAGCCTTCTGTCTCCCACTGAGGAATACTGCTCGCATAATATCATCTAAAGCCTCTTTGTTCAGTTTGTATTGTTGTCGTTTTTCTAAACGTGCCAGATTCATTATTTCTGCTCTTAAAAAGCCTTCCCTTTTCACACGACAGTCTCTTTATTTTTTTTCATCTGATGATTGTAAGGGAACCTCAGCTGTCCCCCATCTGGGTCGTACCACAGTCACAGGGGGCGGGGGTTCAGGTGACTGTCAGAGCTCCTCTTCGTCCATCTGCTGAAACGCGTCCAAGTCCTCCTGCCAATCAGCCATTAACTCATCCACTGATTGGCTGCTGCTGCTGCCACTCGGGGCATCGTCGCCCTCCGGCGCCGCCCCCTCAGGCACCTCCCCCTCCGGCTCCGGCTCCTCCCCCTCATCACTCGGCTCAGTCCGACTGGACTCCTGAGGCTCTGAGGGGCCCGCCGTCTCCCCCGGGGAACCGGCGTCGTCCTCCCCGGCGCGACCCTCGTCCGCCGCCGCCGCCTCGGAGATGTCAAGCTCCACGGTGCTCGTCTGCACCTTGTCTCCGGGGCCCGCGAGCGAGGGCGTGGTCTTGTGCGTTACACAGTTGTTCACCTCCTCAGGCAGGGCCACACCTGAAAGGAAATTCCAAGCGGGTGAGAATTAGTGAGTCGGTCCCTCCCCCTCTCCCCCCCCCCCTCCTTCCTAGTCAGGAATAGACCGGTTTTCACCGGGGGTGCTGTCGGCTCAAACTGCGTGATGCTAGCGGTGACTCACGGAGCAGAAAGCTCCTCAAAGCACAAAGCTGCTCTACCGAAGCCGCCCGACACCCCAGCGTTGTCATGTGGAACATTCTGCGCTTTGGAGGAGAGAAATATCGTCTGCCATCACAGAGCGTCACATGGGGGAGCGGGTGAGTTCCAGTGACAGCCCTGAGAGATGTCCTGGGTCGTAGAGGAAACATTACACTCATATCGCTGCTGGAGGAACGATACAGAATTCACTGTTTCGACCTGCAAGCCGGGGAGCTGTAGTTCAACCAGACAGCATGCTGCTAGTTCACATTTAGCTCCCAATGGAAGCTTCATGTTAGAAAGAAGGAGAGTAGAAGATCCATCCTGCTGAAGCTGTAGATATCAAGGCTTAGGCCAGCATCGTCATTATACTGCCGTACAATTCCCCCTACTCTAGTGAAAAGACATTGTAGATCCAGGTGGTTCAACATGAAGTTTGGATAGTCTGGAACATGAGTGGGTTTTGATTATGGTCCGATGTCAAAATGGATTGAAAAACGCTATTTTTAGCACAGTGTGGGAAATGTGCGTGTCTAGCAATATTATTATTTCAGGTACACAGAACAACGTCCCTTGAGATCTTAGCAGATGGGGCAAAACCATTATTAGGTTCAGAGTGAGTTCATGCATTTCATTCGTTGAGTCATTGTTTGTTGAGAAAATAAAGCCTGTATATAAATCCTGAATCCTATAGATTAAATAAAAGCATCATTGTTTGTTTCCTTACTAGCCAGCCGTAGTTTTGACCCGACCAATCGCTTCCACCCACCTCTCTCACTCTCTGTGCATCTAACCAATTTCTACAGAAGAGGGTTAAGGGGTTGATCGGCAGAACTAGACACAGGTCATCAGGTTGCTTGTTGCACAAACAGATAAAACAGAGAGATGAGAGGAAAGTGGAATAGAGAGAGGTAGAGGAGTAGGAGAGGATGAAGACACCTACGGCAGCAGGGAGTAGGTATTACCTTTTTAGACGGACACTGACAAGGGGCAGAGTGGAGGATGGAATAATAATAATGGACTGAATTTATCTAGCGCTTTTCTAGACACTCAAAGATGCTTTTCAGCGAAGGGGGGGACCTCACTAACCACCATTTATTTATTTATTATTTTGTGCATTTAAAGAAGGTCAGAAAGACAGACTCAGGACAGGACAGGACAGACTCAGGACAGACACAGGACAGACACAGGACAGACACAGGACAGGCCTGTTACAGTCTTAACAGGACCGGGAGAGGGAGAGAAACAAAGTGCAGCAAGCAGGAGGGGGCGTGATGGGTCGGGCTGGAAGTTGTGCGAGCGTGCCAGATTGCTCACCTACGTTCTGGTACGTTCAAACATATCTGGGGAGCGAGCTGCGATCGGAGCCCACCGTCGTGAGTCACCGCACGTACACACGCGTCACGTAAACAAATATACACACACACACACACACACACGTATGCACAGACGCAAGCTCCCAGCAGTCGTCATCCGCAGAGGCTGAAGGTCTTTTTTTTCCTTTCTGAACATCAGATGTTTGATCATAATAACATCTGGGGGCGGCCGGCGGGACGGAGGCGAGCGGATCGGCAGACGGCGGAGGCTCACCTCGGTCCCGGGCCTTGTCGCTTAGCAACACCTCCACCTCGCGGTACTCCTTCAGCGCCCGCAGCAGGATGTTCCCCTCCTTGTGGAACAGGAAGAGGATGGGCACGTGGACGTCGTCCGTGCTGCGCCCGTCGCCCGCCATCTGGAAGAGCGGGGCGGTGTCGCTGCTGCTGCCCTCGTTGTCGTCTGGGGAGACGGGGACGGAGGAGGAGGAGGAGGGAGGAGGGAGGGATGGGGAGAGAGGAGGAGAGGAGGAGAGGACAGAGGAGGAGAGGAGGAGAATGGAGAGGAGGAGGAGGAGGAGGAGGAGGAGGAGGAGGAGGAGGAGGGAGGGATGGGGAGAGAGGAAGAGAGGAGGAGAGGACAGAGGAGGAGAGAGAGAGAGAGGAGGAAAGGAGGAGAATGGAGAGGAGGAGGAGGAGGAGGAGGAGGAGGAGGAGGAGGGAGGGATGGGGAGAGAGGAAGAGAGGAGGAGAGGACAGAGGAGGAGAGAGAGAGAGGGGAGGAAAGGAGGAGAATGGAGAGGAGGAGGAGGAAGAGGAGGAGGAGGAGGAGGAGGGATGGGGAGAGAGGAAGAGAGGAGGAGAGGACAGAGGAGGAGAGAGAGAGAGAGGAGGAAAGGAGGAGAATGGAGAGGAGGAGGAGGAGGAGGAGGAGGAGGAGGAGGAGGGATGGGGAGAGAGGGAGAGAGGAGGAGAGGACAGAGGAGGAGAGAGAGAGAGGGGAGGAAAGGAGGAGGAAAAAGAGAAGGAGGAGGAGGAGGGAGGGAGGGAGGGAGGGAGGAGAGGGGGAGGGAGAGGAGGGGGAGAGGAGGGAGGGATGTAGAGAGAGGAAGAGAGGAGGGGAGGAAAAAGAGGAGGAGGAGGAGGAGGAGGAGGAGGAGGAGAGGAGGGAGGACAGGAGGAGGGAGAGGAGGAGGGAAAGAGGAGGGAGAGGACAGAGAGGAGGAGGGGAGAGGAGGAGGTGTTAAGAAGGCCATTCGTAAATGTTAAATGGACCGCATTTAATAAGCCCATTTCTAGCCAGAGGCCACTCAAAGTGCTTTACAATTTGGCCTAACATTCACCCATTCACACCCCGTAGGCGGTGTCAACACCGCAAGGCGACAGCCGGCTCGTCGGGAGCAGTCAGGGTGAGGCGTCTCGCTCAGGGTCACCTCGACACTCCGCCAGGAGGAGCCGGGGATCGAACCAGCAACCTTCCGGTTACCAGCCGACCCGCTCTACCTCCTGAGCCAAATTCATCCCAAAGTCCCTCGCTAGTCGACGCAGACATCACGCAGTGAGGCCGCGTTGTGGGCACACCCCCCCCCTCGCGTCACCCGGTGACCCGCTGCCCTCACCGATGACGATGCCGCCGATGGCGCCGGCCCGCTGGATGTGGCGGGCCTTCTCGGCGAACATGCACTGGCCCCTCTGCAGCAGGGCGATGCGTCCCTGCACGAAGTCCCCGTTGGTCAGCTCGGAGCAGCCGCTGTAGGGCTCGGCCACCGTCACGAAGCCCCGGACCTGGAGGGGAGAGGGGGCGGGAGAGGGAGAGGGAGACAGAGTGGGGGAGAGGGAGAGGGGGGGAGAGAGAGTGGGGGAGAGGGAGAGGGCGAGAGATAGAGACAGAGTGGGTGAGAGACAGAGGGGAGAGAGGGAGAGAGAGACAGAGAGTGAGGGAGAGAGAGAGAGATAGAGACAGAGTGGGTGAGAGGGAGAGAGAGAGACAGAGAGTGAGGGAGAGGGAGAGATAGAGACAGAGTGCGTGAGAGGGAGAGAGAGACAGAGAGTGAGAGTGAGAGTGAGAGTGAGAGTGAGAGAGAGGGATTAAGAGTGGGTGAGAGGGAGAGACAGGGACAGAGAGTGGGTGAGAGGGAGACAGGGACAGAGGGTGGGTGAGAGGGAGACAGGGACAGAGGGTGGGTGAGAGGGAGAGACAGGGACAGAGGGGGGGTGAGTTAGAGAGACAGAAGGATAGACAGACAGACGTCAGGTTCCGTTCCTGGGAGGGAACAGGATACTCTGGGTGTGTACCCCCATTAAAAGGGTCTCGGCTGGAAGTCCAACACTTTGAGGTTGAAAAATATGTAGATGGGCTGAGAGCTCTCTCTCTCTCTGTGTGCGTGTGCGTGCGTGTGTCTTATCGCCATGGTTACGGCTCGTGCAGACTTTGAGATACTTTTTGGCAGCTAGCGTGCGTTGCGGAGTGTGAGCGATGTTGTGTACGAGACGCCGTCGGTGTGTGTCGGAGAAGCTCTCAGACGGCAGACGGCCGGCCAGACGGAGCTCCACACACTGCTCACTAACAAGGGCCCCAGAAGAGCACTCCCAGACAGCACGACGCTGACAAAATGGTGGACGGACAACTAGCAAGAACGTAGCATTTCACGGCACTTCCTTTTTCTTTTTATAAATGATGGTATTATTTTTGCAACAAAGTGGCATTGATCACTCAAGATCTTAACATATATACCGTCCCGTTCAAACGAAGAAGAACACGACTCTGGGTTCACTGGCCCTTTAAGTTATGTGTGTGCGCTGTAATCCATTACGTCCTGCGAGTCTATCCTGATATCCTGGCACCGCTACTCTCATCCATCTCTTAAAACGCGGCTGACGAATAATCAATGAGCTCCCGTGTTTGTCTGGGAGAAACGAAAACCACCAGATGGTTCACGGAATGAGGCACCCAGCAGCCCTAGCGCTACGGAGGTTTACTGATCAGCGCGGGCCGTCACGACTCGAGACGTGACTCACCCCCGTGGAGCTCTTGGACAGGTCCGTTCCGAACTGAGCGGGGCCAGCGGTCAATACCACTCTGCCAAAGTAGGGGTGTGAGACGATCTGGATGGCCCTCGGGGGAAGCTGCTCCTTTTGCTGCTGGCTGGAGAGCTCCATCATCTCCTGCATGAAGCGCATGCCGTCCTCCGCCGCCACTGCACTCACAGCCTGCAGGCGCGGAGCAGCCAGAGATGGAGAGAGAGGAAAGAGGAGAGAGGAGAGAGGAGAGAGGAGAGAGGAGAGAGAGGAGCACAGACATAGATAGGAGAGAGAGGAGAGAGGCAGAGAGAGGAGAGGAGAGGAGAGGAGAGGAGCACAGACAGAGAAGAGAGAGGAGAGGAGAGGAGAGGAGAGGAGAGGAGAGGAGAGGAGAGGAGCACAGACAGAGAAGAGAGAGGAGAGGAGAGGAGAGGAGAGGAGAGGAGAGGAGAGGAGAGGAGCACAGACATAGAGAAGAGAGAGAGAGAGAGGAGAGAGAGGAGAGAGGAGAGGAGCACAGACATAGAGAAGAGAGAGAGAGGAGAGAGGAGAGCGTAGGAGAGGAGAGGATAGGAGAGGAGAGAGAGGAGCACAGACATAGATAGCAGAGAGAGGAGAGAGGCAGATAGAGGAGAGAGAGGAGAGGAGAGGATTGGAGAGGAGAGGAGCACAGACATAGATAGGAGAGAGAGAGAGGAGAGAGAGGAGAGGAGAGGAGTGGAGAGGAGAGGAGAGAGAGGAGCACAGACATAGTGCGAGGAGAGAGAGAGGAGAGAGGAAGAGAGAGGAGAGGAGAGGAGAGAGGCAGAGAGAGGAGAGGAGAGGAGAGGAGAGGAGAGGAGAGGAGAGGAGAGGAGAGAGGCAGAGAGAGGAGAGAGGCGAGAGACAGACAGGAGCGCAGCACGGAGAGAGGAAGGCAGACCGACACAGAGACAGAGACAGACAGAGACACACAGAAGCAGAGAGAGGAGAACAGAGGCAGGGGCCCAGACAGAAAGAGTTAGATAGAGAGGGGGAAAGAAGCAAACACAGACAGGGAGAGAACAATTATTTGATCAGAGGTGGCATAAATGAATCTTTGAAGAACATTTGAAGGAAATTACTGGAGACTAACTGGACAGCAGTGTCTGAGCAAATTGTATTGCTTCCCCGTGCACTTCATTCATGTCCTCGTATTTATTTGGGTCCTCCTATGCAGGGGGCCCGCTGACGAGGTGAGTGAGTGAATTACGTGGCGGGAGTGAGTGGGTTACCCGGGAGGCCTGAGTGGGTTACCCGGGAGGCCTGAGTGGGTTACCCGGGAGGCCTGAGTGGGTTACCCGGGAGGCCTGAGTGGGTTTCCTGCGTGAGTGAGTGAGGGTTGACCTGGGTGAGTGAGTGAGTGAGTGAGTGAGTGAGTGAGTGAGTGAGTGAGTGAGTGAGTGAGTGAGTGAGTGAGTGGGTGAGTGAGTGGGTGAGGGTCTACCTGGGTGGGTGAGTGAGTGAGTGGGTGAGTGGGTGGGTGAGTGAGTGGGTGAGTGAGTGGGTGAGTGAGTGGGTGAGGGTCTCCCTGGGTGAGTGAGTGGGTGAGGGTCTCCCTGGGTGAGTGAGTGGGTGAGTGAGTGGGTGAGGGTCTCCCTGGGTGAGTGAGTGGGTGAGTGAGTGGGTGAGGGTCTACCTGGGTGAGTGAGTGGGTGAGTGAGTGGGTGAGGGTCTACCTGGGTGGGTGAGTGGGTGGGTGAGGGTCTACCTGGGTGAGTGAGTGGGTGAGTGAGTGGGTGAGTGAGTGGGTGGGTGAGTGTGTGAGGGTCTACCTGGGTGGCGTGCTGCACCAGCTGCACGCGGCCGTCCTTCAGGTGGATCAGGCTGACCCCCATCCGCCTCAGCAGCTCCAGGTGCTCCGGGTTGTTGGCCATGAAGTCCTGAGCCCGGAGGGGGGCGCGACCCATCCCCGGCTCCCTGGGGGGGGGGGCAAGCATGGAGGGGGGGGGGGAGAGAGAGAGAGAGAGAGGGGTCATTCAGGTGCATCCAAATAGTAAAGCAAATTGACATTTTGACGCGACTCACAACCACTCATTCACACATCCACACACCGACGGCGGAGTCGACCACGCAGGGCGACAGCCGGCTCGTCGGGAGCAGTGAGGGCGAGGCGCCTCGCTCGGGGACACCTCGACGCTCTGGAGGAGCCGGAGATCGAACTAGCAACCATCCGGTTACCCTACAACCCGAGCTACTCGGCGTCCCGTGTGGAGGCGATAACGCCTCACAGTCCCACAGTCTCTTCTTCTTCGCGCCGATGGTTTAGTTTTTTTGATTGCTGCACGTTTTGTGCTTTACAAAAAAGTACACTCTGTCCCCCGAGTACATAAAATGGGTACTGCGCTCCAATTTCACAATATTGGAGAGCTGTCTCAGCGCGCCCCCTCCTCTTCCTTTAACAGTTGGGTATGAGTATTACCACACATTCATAAAAAGGGGAAGAAAGAGGGGGGGGGGGGGGGGGGGGGGGGGGGTTACCGGTAAGGAAGGGGGCGGGGACAGCTCTTGTCCACGGCACTGCGGATTGGGTCCCTGAGGTTCCGAGGGTAGGCGGGGTCGGGGAAGAGGAGGCGAGTGTTAGGGCAGGTCCAATCGAAGTTGGTGTCGTCCACCTCGCCCTCGGACTGAAGTGGGAGAGCCAGAGTCAGAGACGACCAGCAGAGCGTGCCCGCTTACACATTGATGTGGATTATAATGACATGAGGAAAACTTTAAATATTTAGTACACTGATTAATGAAATAGCGGTAGACGACGATAAGCACTGGGGCAGGAAGTTAAACTAATCTAAAACATTAGTCTATTGAAGAGTCTCCCGAAGGGGAGGATTAGACGTTCATGAGTTACCTTTTGGTATGCAGTCGAATTATAAACCTTCCTTTTTTTCCAGCTACTTTAAAGGGATCTACCAAGGGAGAGCGTAAGGCGCTTAAGAAGAACATGCACCGGTTTGGTAACCGGGGGTTACCGTGGCGTTCCCCAGCGTGGCGGCCGAGCTGGGGGCCACGGAGAGGGAAAGGGGCAGCAGGTGGGCCTCCGTGGTGAAGATGTAGTCCTCCACGTCGAAGGGAAGATCCTCCGTGTCGGCGAACAGCAGGAACAGGTACTTGAACATCTCGGCCAGGAAGAACGAGTCCATCCTGAAAGGGGGAGAGGTAGGAGAGAGTGAGAGGGGGAAAGGGGGAGAGGGGGAGAAGACTGGCCCTAGGGCCAAGGGGTGGTGCGCTTAAATGGACACCAGGAGTGTGTACAATTTCACAACATCTTCATCGGGATTTGACATTGACGTCTACGGTGACAGGGGGGGGGTTACTGCATCAAAATAGTGCAGCCCTGCTGGATGCGACACGTATTGCATGCCTGATATTCTCAACAGCAAGATCAATGCTGTATGCTCCCCTTGAGACGCCACTTCAAAGCCGTTGATTTATTAAACAGCCCCGCACGAAGGGCACCGAACAGCCAATAATAAAACCACACAATGTTTATTAATCAATAAGTCCCCAGCCTCACTGAACCCCATTTCGACTATATATATATATATATATATATATATATATATATATATATATATATATATATTAGAGCTGTCAGTTAAACGCGTTATTAACGGCGTTAACGCAAACCAAATTTAACGGCGTTAAATTTTTTATCGCGCGATTAACGCAATTATTTTATAAAAAAAAAAAAATAATAATCTTTTTTTTTTTTTCTTTGGCTCAAAACAAAGAAGCAGTAGCCTGACTGCTATGTTCAAATGAGATTTGTTCAAAGCAGTTGTTTAATTGCACTATAGGCTCTTTTTTTGTATCGTCCTGTTTTGATCAGTGTATATGCCAATGTTTTTATCAATAGAAAATGATTTGCACAAGGCAAGCCGATGCACTTCACCATGTTGATAAGAGAATTAAAATGAGAAGAATTATGGGACAAAAAAATCAAAGGATATTTAGCCTAGAAAAAGAATTTGTGATTAATCGCGATTAATTAGAGTTAACTATGACATTAATGCGATTAATCACGATTAAATATTTTAATCGCTTGACAGCTCTAATATATATATATATATATATATATATATAGACATACACGCACGTATATATATCCTTTCCCCTTTTATCTCCCTCCCCCTCCTACTTGATCTTTCTGTAGCATCATACCTTCCATGTTCTTTCAAATGTAACTTTAGCGATGTAGGAATGGATTCATCTGACCAGTTAGTCAATTGCCACAATTAGATCATTGCGTGGGCAAGCCACCAGGAACCCAACCGTTACAGACCCGCCAAACCCACCCTTTGACTTCCGTTCCATAACCTCAGTCTCATCAGCAGTTTTACTTCGCCTCTGACACACTGTTCCTCGTTCCCCCTAGCCCCTCCTCTCTCTCTCCTCCTCTCTCCCCCCCTCCTCCTCCTCCTCTCTCCCCCCTAGCTCACCGGTCCTCGTGGCTGCCAGTGCGCACGTCCTTCATGGCCGCGAAGCCACAGGGCACCCGGGCGTAGCGGTTGAGGTTGTCCAGCACGGTGCGCCCCACCTCCAGGTAGTAGGGGTCTCCGGTGGCCTGGAGGCAGCAGGGGGGGGGAAGGTGGGGGAGGACGAGGAAGTTAGAGACATGACGAAACACACAGGAGATGCTTCTCCTTTTTGCGATATAGATCATCAGAAGGCGTCTTGCGACACGTTCTCGTTTTTGACTGGATATCGATTCGGGTTATAATTTGCCATCTCGCCAAAATGAGTATATATAGTATACATAGTATCTAGAACGGCAGCCTCTGAACGGGAGACAGTGAACACGGAGCATAACATTAGCGTGGCTCAACATTTTACCGTGACATTGAACAGAATGCAACCCTCTGCGTGATCCATTACCTTGTAGAGGAAATAGGTGCTCTCAGCAAACTCAGGTCTCAGGGGGTGCTGAGCCCAGTGGACCCGGAAATCTGTTGTGAAGGCCTGGAGGGGGGGGGGGGGGGGGGGGGGGGGGGGGGGGCGTTTGGGGCGGTCAGTACAGACTACACGTTAACACCGCCGTAGGAGAAGAGAAGAGTCACACAGTGAACACAGCCAACCCCTGCCTGCCATATGGCACTGTGCAGCGGTTCCAGAGAGGGAGTGAGACACACTTACCTCGGGGAGAAAGTTGTGTTTCTTGGTCACCTGATACAACATCTCGTGTGTCTCGATGGCGGGACGGATGTCGCCCTTCAGCACCTGGCGGGAGCACAAAACAACGCGGGTTGGAAAGACAATCTCACACCGACCGAGACCACATAGTTCCTGTTACGGAAACCTGTTTGCAGGCGGGCAACATGGGCAACGTGTTGTCTGCATCGGTCAGACATAAAGTGCATCTCTTGTGCGGGCATCCGTTGCTTGGTTAGGGCGCTGTTCAGTGCAGTACAACCCCTCACACACTCATCGATATCATTGAAAAAAGAATGACAGATGAAATCCTTCTCGCTACGGGTCATCGATCCGCATTAACAGCTTTCCGTGGGAGGGCTGTTGCACAACAAAGCTAAAGCATAGGTCGCGGGCCGGGCTTTATGCCCCCATGCCTTCAGACCGGAGGAGGGTTCAATCAAACCCTCGTTGTGTGGAGGTGCTCTGTGAACATGAGACTGGAAGGGCCGCGGATGCGCTCAAGGCTTGAGCTTTGGGGTGCAACCAAACGGTCCATTTGGCTTCTTTTTTTTTTTTAACAGTAAACCGGATTTTCCAGACGCTTTTATCCCAAGCAACTTACAACCATTCAATCACACAGTCACACCGACGACGGAGTCAACCACTCGTCGGCAGCAGTCTGGGAGAGGCGTCTCGCTCGGGGTCACCTCGGCAGCTCAGCTAGGCGGAGCTAGGGATCGAACTAGCGACCTTCGAACCCGCTCTACCACCTGAGCTACTGCCGTTCCAGTCGGGTCCACTGATCGACCTGTGTGTTAGGCAGCTCCCAACGGGCTGGCCCGGTCGTCGTGTTACACAGTGGCTGACCTGGAGTCCGGGGAAGAAGGCCAGCAGGGAGTCCATCCAGGTGCGTGCGGGGAGGAGGGGCTTGTGGATGTGGACGTCCAGCAGCAGGGGCGGCTGGCTGATGTACTTCATGATGGATGCATAGTGCTAGGATCCACACACACACACACACACACACACACACACACACACACACACACACACACACACACACACACACACACACACACACACACACACACACACACACACACACACACACACACACGACCCGGGCAGAGCAGGCCTCGGTGAACTCAACAGATATCTGGCACTATGTAGTCTTGCATTTGGACTGTAGCCTAGAGTCCGCTACAAAGGTACGCATTTCAACATACTACTACTATGGGTCAACACCATCGACAAGTGAGATGACATTATATTGAGTCAATTAATGCATCTGTGCACTTGTACTATGCATGTATATAAATAAATATATATAGTACCATGATAGATTTTATCTCAGTCAAGCCATGCAAACTCCTGTTTTTGCTTTTTCTTCTGGTTTAAAAATGTATTTAAAAGTATTAAAAAAATATTTCCTGGTAAAAAAGGCATTCAACTGATAACAGGAAACATCCTGAACTACCAAAGGATTAGAAAGTAAACACAGAACTAGTGCAAGAACTGAAGGAAACTTTTGCCCTTACTAAAAAGGACTAAACCACGCAAATGCCAGCTACTAAGATCCCACTGTGCAGTATAAAAAGGTAACTGTGTATGAGAGGTGTGTGAGTGTTTAATTGTCCTCTCACAATGTTGAAGCGCTGCAGAAAGAGGTCATCTCCCAGGAGGACGTACGCCTTCAGCAAATACTCGTAGTACGAGTCGATACCTGCTCCGACGCCACTGTCTTCACCAGACACACACACACAACACAACGGAAGAGGTTAATGGGGCTTCAAAACACACCCTACTTTCATGAAACAGCAATTGTCCATTTGGTAAGATAACCCACATGTTCTGTTTAAGACGATCTACTATTGACTAACTGCTTCCATGTCTCTACCTGCCTCCATTCCCTTCCTCACTCCTCCCTCTCTTCCCCCCTCAACCCTCAACCAAGCCACATATTGTTGACTGGTGCCGCTCAAGTCCCTCTCCCCTTCTCACTCATCCTTCCTCTCCAAAGCCTCATTGCATTATACCTTCCAGTAGGGCTGGGCGATTAATCGAATTTCACTCTCGATTTCGAACGAAATGATCACAAAACTAATATGACCAAGCTTTTGATTATCTTTTTATGATAATTTTTTTTAATTTTTTATTAAATGCTTTATAGAAAGAACAGCATAAGAACAGCTGAATACATATCTGTACATTATTTTAGATTTGAAATTTTTATTTTTGACCATTTGGTGTATTTTTTTAAGGCAACATTTCAGTTACAAAGTGTTTCTGTTCTCAGTTACCAAGTTTTTTTTAGACATGCTGAATAAATACCACACGTTTTCAAATTCAAAAATAATCATTCGAATAATCGTGGTTTCAATATTGACCTAAATAATCATGATTATGATTTTTTTTCCATAATCGAGCAGCCCTACCTTCCAGCATTTAGCTCTGACACCTGCTTCACACATTTCACCTCCCGTCCCCATTTCAGCCAGTCTCCCCTCTTGGTCTCACTCTTACTTCTCAGTTTGACCAGCCTCTCTTCGCCTCACTCTAACCTCTCCCTCTCTCCTACATGTCTCACTCTTACTTCTCAGTTTGACCAGCCTCTCTTCGCCTCACTCTAACCTCTCCCTCTCTCCTACATGTGTCACTCTGTCCTCTCAGTTTCACCATCACCCTCCCGTCACTCCTTCTCCCCGCCTCACCTCTGCGGACCCACTCTCCAGAGTGGATGTTGATGGTGGTGCCCACGAGATTGCTGTTCCTCTGCCTCTTCTCCCACAGGAAGTCCAGGGCTCTGCGGGCATGCACCTGTGGACAGGAGGGCGTTTGCTAAGTACACTGAACCATCGATAAACAAATCTATACTCCACAGTCAGACACTGTATTTCCTCCCAAAGGAAATGGGAGGAAACGTGTAGAACCCACAGCTGCACTCGCACACATCCTCTGACTCAAAGGGAAACAACCTCCACCACCTTATTAACTTGTATGTTACCACACAAAACAGCCAACTGCTGAGGACCAAATGTACGGCAGGGGTGTACCACCTCAAGGAACTTAGAGCTTTTCTTTCAAAATAAGGTGAAAACTAATTTTTGATGCCCGAAGAATTCAGGATCAATCTGACATTGAGATGTTGGTACCTAATAACCTGGTCATTCTTAGTTACGCTGGCTAAACTAGAATCGATTGCCACTTGATCCGTCGACTGATTTAGTGATGCGTCTACCATCTAAATGATGTGGATAAAACTATAAGAAATGTGATGATTTGATTATCACTGCATGGCCACCTGGTTTTGTAGTCAAGTCAACCCCTCCTAGCCAAGTCAACCCCTCCTAGTCAAGTCATCTCCTCAGTGTCTAGTTAACTCCTAACATCTTACCTCAAACACGGGGTCCCCGGTGAAGCGGCTTAGAGCAGCGAACTCCAGGATGATCGTCCCTGCACAGGCCGTGCAGGTGTCCGTTTCTGTGCCTGTCCGGCTCTCAGGACCCCCGACCCCATGTTTCAGATTGACCTGACGTCAAAGAAACGACAGCGTTTGATCATCGTCACGGTTCAGAAGAAATGATCGGGGAGCAGCAATGGATCCTGCGTCCAAGGTGTGTGAAACACTGAATGATTCCACAAGCATGTCATCGTGTTTGCCACATTGCCACCCCTCTCTTACGTTATTATCCGATAAAAAGGAAACCCTGAACTTGTACCAGAGTTACCAAAAATCCTATTAGGAACTTTCATCTGTATTGTTAGATATTTTTACTGACTGGAATTTAAAAAATCTTCTGCGGTGCCTTGACACAATTCTTTTGGCATTGACCACGAACAATCTGGTCGATAGTTGGTTCAAGGATTCAACAATGCTGCGTAATAGCTGGCTGTGTCTGCAACTACAAAATGATATCAAAACCACTCTCAGCCGTCGGAAGGAGAAAGGAGACGAAACGACCCAGCATGTTGGCTACTCTCCCACGGCCAGTTGGCTCGTCCCCAGCCAGCCCGGGTCTGGCTCTTAAAAGATGTCTCACCCTGGGATAAGGGAGGCCGCTGCTGGTGTTGAAGGCGGGCAGCAGACGATGTCCCAGCTCTTTGGCCATGTGCAGGAGCTCGTCTTGGTACCACAGCATGCGCTCTCCGCGTTTCTTCAGCATGATGGCCATGGAGTGGCCTCCCAGCAGCCCTCTGAACACACACAACGCACAGCACACCACGGCACCAGCAAGTCAGACATCACAGGCGGAAGATGGATTCCCTCCCCAGACCTCAGAGTAGAACGAGTCGTTTCCTCACCCCAGGACGCGGATGTTGGTCTCGAACACGGACACCACGATGTCGTTGTCAAGCTTCACGTCTTTCAAGACCCGCCGCACGGCCGCTTCGAACTCTACCGTCTTGTTCAGCACCTGGGGACGGAGATGAGGGGAAGATGCTGACAATGTATAGACCCATGGGAGAACAACGCTCACAGATAAACCCCTTTCAATAAATAGGTATATTTTGTGCCTTCTATGGAGTCGAGTTAATGCGTTTGCATTTAAATGGGGGCAGTGTTTTCTTAAGATCATGGGCTGTTCCTTACATTTGGTCACAGTCTTTGCACTCTGTTTGGTAATATGCATAATAAAATGGAAGCACTTACCACTAGGGTGTCCAGAGTATCGATCAAGGTGAGGGAGAACCTAAAAAAGAAATAGAGAACTTAGACTCTGTGGCGGGATAGTTTAGCGTCGCGTTGAGGGTGATACACTGCCTAAAGATTGCCTAAAGATACTGGGTTCTATCCCCAAAGTCTACATCTCTACCTGTGGGCATCCTTGAGCAAGAAGCCAAACCTTTACCTGCGCCTGAGTGACATGAATCGGTATTGATATCAAGTTGCTTTGCAAAGAAGTGACTTAAAGTAAATAGTCCCTGTTGGTTGTAATCGACGCCTTGAGACAATATAATTAACTTCCTTAACTTATCTTCTGCAGAAGAGAAGTGCTGTCTTAGAGCCTGGCAATAGTGTGTGTACTGCACCTCCTTTGAGCTCAACGGCTTTATTCATTACAACCCGCAGTTAGGTACACTATAACATATTTGGAGTTGAGAGGTACAGAAGGTGCTCAACCATGAACCAACCTCCAGTGTGTTGCTTCGTGGCAAAACAGTTCACGCCTATTTGATTATTACAGTGTTTACATTTCTTACGACCATTAGCTAGTCCGCACACAGCGAATCATACACGCCTCAATGCATCTTTTAAAGCCGACAGTCAAGCCCCTACCAGGCTCAACCATTGTCATTTAGTGTTGACCACAAACCGGCTGGTCCATGTCTTCTGTCTCGGACCCGATAACCTCCGGAGAAGCTCAGCTCGGAAATGTGAAGCTTGACCGACAGTAGTCACGACGAGTCTTTGAGGACATACAAAGAGAGCCGGCTACTCACTTGCCCAGAGCATCGTCCACATCGCCCCTGCTAGGCTCAAGGCCCCGGACGCGACCTCTGCACGTGAGAGGCATGAGCTCATCCGCTGGGTAAGCATGGTCCTGTGCCGTGTGCGCGCGCACACACACACACACACACACACACACACACACACACACACACACACACACACACACACACACACACACACACACACACACACACACACACACACACACACAAAGCAGAAAGAACCAACAGTAAAACATTTGGTGGGGCCGTCTTTCTAAGCCCACAGATACCCACCATTGAAATGTCATAAGCCCGTTCTGTCTTGATGATGGAGTTACTTTAAACTTGTTAATCAATCAACTTGACCGTGAATGGGGAACCTGGTTCAGGGTTGCAGACCAAAACAAGATCCATAAATAAGAACATGGGTTGTCTTCATTGCTGTTAAAAGGTCATTTAGAGAGATGCTTTTAACAAAAGCGACTTAAGTTGTTGTGAATGAAGGGACAGTCAAATGAGAAGAAGAGGGATAGGGGATAGGCATCTCGTGCGAGGGTGTGGACATTCGGGTTCGAAATCAGTACCTTTAGCTAGGGGGTAAAAACCCCATAGCCACTAAACACATTTGTTTAAGCATAAAACCAAATACCCACAACGTCTATACACACACTAGGTCCAGCACAGAGAGACCAGTTCATTTATTCCCCTCCCCTTAGAATTGTCACCCTTCTTGCAATGTCAGAGGCGACAAGGTTAGTGTTCTTTACTCACCATGTAATTCTGATAAGCATGGTCAAACATCTCCACCACTTGGTCCCTTTGGATGAATAGAAAACAACAAGTCAGGAAGGAAGACAGAGATATCCTCTAAAAGTTAAAAGCCTGTCTGTCTCACGTTAAGCTCTTATGACCCCCCCTACTCACCTTAGTTTGTGTCTCTCCTCTCTGGACATCGCTAGTCCTTGGCCGAATAGGAAGGCAAGGAGCAGCATGTGTAACCGTATGGGGAACATTTTTGAGGGTATCCAACTGCCCAGTGATATGCACATTATTGTGGTATGGGCTGGCAGAAAGTTAATCAATACGCCAGCGGCTGTGCTTTTCTAGCAGATGTCAGGAGATCCATCCGAGTGTGTTGCCATGCGGACCTTCTTTATTCCAGTGCAAGGGATCACGTCTCTAATAGTCGTTGTTCACGAACAAGCAGATGCGATACTTTAGTTTCCAGAAGCCTCATTATGAATAATCCCCTTCATCATAACGTCGGTGTCTCAAGACGCGGTCAGAGCTGCTCGCTCTGAATCTTGAAACTGGAACCTGAAACTGGAATTAAGGCATTCGCAGATATTACAGTAATCCCACTATTCTGGTCCATCAGGTGTCGAGCTGTAAATCCATCAGGTATCGAGGTTTAGTGTCTAGTAGTTCTGCTGTTCACCAGGAACTCGGTGTGTATTCACGGGTCACACCTGTTTACTTCCCCAGCTCACCTGTAATCTAATGATAGAACACGACACGTCGGCATGTCACAGACCACGGGTTTACAAACTCCTACCTCTGTGACGATCACAAACTAGACCGTCACCGTTTAATTGGCATACACCTCCGCCGACAGACGCCTTGTTGACAGTGTTCCCATCTCCCCTGTTACACCTCCTGAAATACCTTATCTTCACCCGACTGCCTTCCGCGATGAAACCATGTTTAAGAGGTCCAGAAAAGTTGTGTCGTTCATCACCACCCCAGACCGTCCTGTCACCGATATAATGACATGTTGAAAGCGCGTTTCTTCCCTTTTACTGAGATGTTATTCAGCCTGTTATTAGCTTTAGATAGGTAGCCCCGGCAGCTATCCACTGGACCCGCTGTGTCCTAAATGATGTGAACGCACTTCACATCGTCCATGTGGAACACCAGGGGTTATTAAGAGGTTGTTTTCCTTAAAAAAATATCTCCAGTGGATAACTTTAACAACGCTTGGCGACTTGAACTGACATCCCAGATATGCTATTAGCCTAATGTAGCATACAGATAGTCGTGCGAAACGTCACCAGCGACTTCCGCATCCGGGGCGATAGTCCCGCCCACCGCCGGGTTGCCGACGTCTCTTTAGTTCGTGTGTTGACATTCCTTGAAAAGTTATGTTGGTATATTATCGACTTAGGTTGTGATCTTGATAAATTGTATAAATTCCTCAAAGCCTTTGGGAGCACAATTTTAAACAATAAGCCCGCTTCTTATCGATTGTATTTGCATAAACTAGAAAATACCTAATTTCCCGTGAGCCTTTGCTGGGATGCTGACGCAGCTCATGTTGAATCATATGACTTTACATTTCAAAACAAATCCTTCCTGAGGAGAGAGTCCGGATGAAACGGATCACAAGCAACTTTGACACAATGTCCACACTGCAAACAGGTATGGTATTGTAGCTATAGTTGTATTTGTTTTGGTTGTTCTTGTTCAAAACACTTCTTTCTGAAGAGGTAATGATAATCTTAACTTTAAATCCATGGTGAATTGCATGCAAGAAACCTGAATCTATGCATTGTCTGCAGATTTATTGAATTCCCAGTAAAGTAGAAGCTCTGCATTTTAATCTTGAATAATCAAGGTATCCAGAGATGTACTGTAAATACCTAATTATCATTATTTGCTCTATTTTCTTCATTTAAATCACTACAATTTATAAAACAAAATCTAAACTCATGAACAAGACTCATGAACAAGAATCATCAGTTATTTATGAATAATGAGACATGTGTAATGGTGTAAGTAACTAAGTAACCATTGCTATTGCACTTTGATGTTCCTCTTTAGGTCCTGTCTCTCCCACAGAAATGGCGTCCCGGCTTCCTGTCAAATTGACTGGGCTTGTTGCAGCCACATTCACCCCTCTCACGTCAGAAGGGTCTGTAAAGTGGTTTAGTGGTTTAAACCCTCACCCTGCAAAGAATTTAGATGTGTATGCGTCCGAGCGTCCCTTGACTCCCTTCCCTCTAGGAAAGAAAGGGAAATAATATGAATTGAGAAGTGGTATCTAACTGAATTTGGTCTTAAAATGTGTGGGCATGTTTAGCTCTGGAGACAATCATAACAATTTAAATTAATCTGACTCATTGAATCTAATTTAAGTGCCTTAATGACTGTATTGCTTTAACTCAAAACAGTGAACTGGACTTATCAGTGATCGGACCTTACGTCGACTACCTGACAAAGCGGCAAGGTGTTCGGAACATTTTTGGTAAGTTCCTCCTTTGTTTAGTCCCTCCTCGTCTTTCACCAAGATTCAATACCTATCAACTAGTGAACGACTGAACAGTGAATGGTAAGCGTGCTGGTGTGTAGCTGTCCACGACCACTGGTGTACTGGGTTTTCCTTCCGCAGTGAATGGCACCACTGGGGAGGGCATGTCGCTCAGCGTGGAGGAGAGGAAGAGAACGGCAGAAGAGTGGTGTCTGAGAGCCAGGGGAAAGTGAGTCATTGTGTGGCTGTGTGTGTGTGTAATAAGAAACAGTACGTATAGTTTTCTGGGTTGCTTGTGGTCAGGATGTTTAGAAAAGTTAACCAATCGCCGCTGCGCTTGCTGAGTCGCACCAGTATTACTAGTCGGTAAAATGCGGTGGAAAAAATGTGTGTGCATGTATTGATGGTAAACAATCTAAATAACGTTTTGCATTGCCACTATCATGCGTGTGCTTTTGCTTGTGTGTGTGTGTGTGTGTGTGTGTGTGTGTGTGTGTGTGTGTGTGTGTGTGTGTGTGTGTGTGTGTGTGTGTGTGTGTGTGTACGTGCATGTGCGTTTTCCCCAGAATGGATAACGTGATTGTGCACGTAGGTTGTTTGAGTATAAAAGATTCAAAGGATTTGGTGAGACATAATTTTTTCCCTGAAATGTACTCATTCACAAATCACCATTTGATATTGTGTCATCATCATCATCTTCATCAGCATCATCATTTATCAATGCCATAGTTACTTCTGTCAGACTCATCTCTAAGGAAAAGGACATGGGCCACATGGGATTTTTTTGGAGTTCTGAGAGTTTGAATCAGAATTCTGAATTTAAAGCCAGAATTCTCGCTTTCAACTCAAAATTAAATCACATGTGGCCCATATCCTCTTCCATCCATCTCCATCCCAATGTTATCATTTATATTTACCATATCACCATACCATTCAACCCTTACATTTTATTCTATAAACTAGGTTGACAAGTTAATGTTTCTTGCGTAAACCATCACTCATACAGCTTGCCTGTTTAATGGTGAATGTTTGTCATCCGGTTTGGGAATGTTAGTGACGTTAATGTTCCCCATAGGCTCACCATGCTGAGACAGTTGGAGCTGATGGAATAGGAGTGATATCTCCGTCCTTCTTCAAACCCAAAACCGCAGGTGTGTGGTCCAGGCAACTTGTATCAGTCGATCACAGTGGGCCTGCCAACTTCTCATAAATATTTTGTGCACATTCTTTCTGTAGATCAAATTCGATCAGCGCATGTAAATCAGTTTATTGTCGATGTATTTGAAGAACACGATTCGTGTTTTTATTAGATTCCGTCCTTTTCTTGCAGACGCTCTGAGGTCTTACCTGAAGGAGGTGGCCTCGGCTGCCCCCACTCTGCCTTTCTATTACTACCACATCCCTGCCCTCACTGGCTCCAACCGTGAGAGCTTTCATCCGATCTTCTCCGTGGTCATTGGCCTGACGCCTCTCAATGTTCACAATGGCTCTTTTGTGTATGAAGTGTCTGAAGATCTGAGCGTTTCCCTCCGACAGTGCTCGCGTCGGACGTCTGTAAAGGCCTGGGGGCACTCATTCCAACCTTCAGTGGCGTAAAGTTCAGTGGAACCGATCTGATGGACTTTGGACAGTGTGTCAGACACGGTCAGGCCGATCAGGCGCTCCTCTATGGCGTTGACGAGGTCAGTCTCTTCCACCTTGTTTATCTGTCGTACCGTGTGTGTGTCACCTAAAGATCTGCATTCTCTGGCGACGTGTCTGATATTGACCCTCTGCCTGCCTGTGATTTGCTCCTAGCAACTGCTGGCCGCTCTCGCCTTTGGAGCCAACGGAGCAGTGGGCAGGTGTGTGTGCGGCAACCTGTCGCTACCTCGTTAAGCATAATTCGTGGTCTCATAGTTTGAACGAAAAATGACGTTATCATGGTCCTTGTGTGCGGTTCACGCAGAGCACACCTAATATGAAGCTTGTGGAAAGTGTGCATCCAGAGGTGCATTGTAGCACAACTGCGACTGTAAGGCCATGACTGTGTCGACGGCCCGCACATCATGGCCCCGATGCATTCTATGGAAGATTGATGCACCTGTCCAATGCATGGATCTTGCATTGATGATAGCTTTATGTTTCATTTTGTTTTCATTATCTGTTCCCCGTTTCACAGCTTGTATAACTATCTGGGTTCCCACTTCAACAAACTACTGATGGCGTTTGCTCAAGGTGACCTCGTCGGGGCCAGAGCTCTGCAGGTACACCTGATCAATGACCGTACCGTCAAGCCCTATACTCCAGTGTTCTGCAGGGCCTCATGTACTAACGTCTAAGTGTCATTTTCTTACCAAACAGTTCAGTGTGCAAGACCTTCTCGCCTTTGCCTCTAAATACGGTAAGACCTTTAAACGCGTTCCGCCGGATCCATTATCTGTGTTATATCCTGTTTTCTATTCAGTGGTTCCCTTTCAAAATGAGCTGCACCACAGGGCTTGTACATCAAGATGCAAAGCTGCGACCGACACTCACATATTGAGAAGACTAAAGACGGATGTCGTACTGTAAAATCCTAAATCAACATAAATATACCATTACCTTGGATAAAGAGTTCGTTTTTTTGCCCTGTCTCGCTTGAGGAATACAGGCCACATCAAACACAATGATGTATCCCCATCATCAAAAAGGATTTCACGATTAATTATAAAACAATGTCCCAAAAAACATTACTCCAAGGTTCCAAAAACGGAGGTGTGGATATGTGATAGCAATTAATGGGAGTAACTTAAGGCCTGTTCTGACATGTTTGTTGTGTTGGACTGTGCTCCACAGGCTTTGATGTCGCCCTGAACAAGCAGTTGATGAGTGACTTATCCGGACTGAGCCTCGGACCTCCGAGACTGCCTTTAGTTCCGTGTCGTCCCGAGATGGCTGCTGCTGTCGCACAAAAGTACCACCAGATCTTTCCGGAACCTGGAGAGCTTTTAGAGTGACCAAAAAACGACCCTGCTGACGCTCTCCTGATTGCTTTGTTACCTGAGAAGTTACTATTATGTCCGGTTATTAGTTTAAACTAGAGCCTGACCGCCATATCGGTTGGCTGATTTTATCGGCCGATATTGGCCCATCACAGATACAGTATATCGGTATTGGCGTATGTGTTTGCCGATTTGAAAACTTTTGATATGGTGTTGATTTATTAACGTAATCACCTCTTTATAAATCCTCGACTGCGGTGGATGAACCTCTAAACTGCACATCCGCACACTGATATCTATATTTTAAATATCGGCCGATATATCTATCGTTATCTTTTACTCCCTAATATCAGTATCGGCCCCTAAAATCCATTATCGTCGGCTCTAGTTTAAACCCACTTAACTTTAACTACTTGAAATCATCCAATATGGCAGGACTTGTAATGCTTTTGGATCTTTTTTACACAATTGTTTTTGTCAAAATGTTACCTTTACGGTGCTTGATATATGAGACAAATCTGTTTTATTACGAGTTGATGATTTTCTTGCTAACAATGAAAAGGGGAATTACATTTTAAACAATTCAGTCAACCCTCTCATAAATAATTGAATAAAGTTTGATTTGGTACATCTTTTTTTGTGCTCTGTTTCAAACATCAATCAGTCATTATTCAGTACTTCTTTAGACATTTAAAGTAAGCCAAGTAACGATACAGCCCTTACAATGTTACAAAAGGACTACTCTGATATAATTTATGAGTTGCATTATCACTTGTCAAATTGAAAGCATTTGAATGCCTTATTAGACCTATACACTTAATAATTTGTTAACTGAGTTTACTTGAAAGAATGTGACAGACCTTTCATAACAGTAGTTAACGTCCTGCACCCGATTGAGAGCACAAACATGCTTATTTTAGGTACAAAACTTCCTCAATAACTTGCTTACAAATAATGTCAACAGCACCCCCTGCTGACGTGTATAAGCTACAGGCCTGTAACCGCCGCAACGAAAAAAAAAAACGTTTAGATATCTGCTGTAATTGTAACCCAGTGATCCAATGAATAAGAATACGCCTAATTTATGGCCTCATTTTATTGTCTGTATAGTGAATATTAGTATTCTATATTCGTTTGATTAAACTAAGTATAGGCATGTGTAAAGAATATAATATAATGTATTATAAATAATATTATATTATATAAAACGACATGATTATAGAATGATATAATTGGATAAAAAAATATTATATTATATGTTATAAAACCGAAACCGGTGCATACATTCTTCAAACCTTGTTTATGAAGGACTAAAATATTTGCTTCATTCCAAAATAGATAGAATAAATAGAAAAAAACCCTAACGTCACAGTCACCAGGCGGAACCATAGTCACTGTCGTATGTTTAGCCGACGTAGTTCCCAGGTGCACTCCGCTAAGCGCTTGGGTTTCCGGCCAGCTCAGCGCGTCAGTGTACTGTAGTGTTGTCAATCTGCCGACTGTCAGATCATCGGAGGTGTTTCTACCTGTAACTGTATCGGTGTATATTCTCTAAAATGGTGCTGCTGACCATGATCGCCCGGCTGGCGGACGGCCTGCCGCTGGCCGCTTCCATGCAGGAAGACGAGCAGGTTGGTTAATTTTGATCAGATATCCTCATATTGTTCATTTTCTGCTGCTGCTGCTCCTTTCGGATTCGGATCGATATTGGCTAGATGTCGACTCCCTGGTTATGTCAGCAGCTGCTTACGAGCTGCTTAGCTTCTGCTGGCTTTTTATACATGATGCTGTATCATAGACCAGCGTAGTTTTCGTAACGTCGCTGATATAACGTTATATTAAATATTTAAATATCTGAAATTACCCTAGTGGCCAGTGACCAGCTGTGATGATGTGTACAATCCGGCTGCCCGTTGAACGGGGCGGTTCTATTCTCTTTGGTTATTGATTGCATTCCAATCGCCCAAATTTAATGTGAAATATGATCTAGGACCTGATATAGATTAAAATCAAATCTACAATCGGTCCTCTCATTCCTCCAAAAAGCACATCTTAAAGGTTCCCATCTCAGTTGTTTGCAGTGAGGATGCTGATCATTAGGTCGAAAGATGTCCCACTGACCTAGTTTTGAGCTGCTTTCTCATATTTGTAAACAACCTACAAATATAAAATCTAACCTATTTCCCCCACTCTCTCATTTGCGCTCTCGAAGGGAAGTGAAAAGGTTTGTTTGCTGCTCCAACAGCTTATAGGCCTATAAGCATGCGATGCATGTGTTTATTCACGTGTTTCTGTGATGCATCAGTGCTGTGATGACTCCATTGTGTGACAGCTTTGCATAGACACAAGAAACTACCATAGCATAGACAAACGCACACCTACCGTCTGTCGTGGGTGAAGCTGAAGCTTTTGTTCTGGGTAGCAACAGTAAGGATGATATTACACTGACCAAAGAAACTTCACCAACCAAAATCTGCAAGGCCGATGGCAATTGACACACTTAGAATGGTAAAAGCATTGTCTTATTAGCCCCAGTATTACTATTCAATTGTCCTTCTCTATAACTTGTAGAACTCTGAGTGAAAGGCTTCTGAGTGAATGTGCCGTTGTTGTGTGTGGAGTGTGCTTACTGCATATCGTGGGTGGCTGTTACAGTGTCGGTAACCTTTGTGTCTGTCGCTTTGCGCATCCAGCTGGGCCGAGACCTCCAGCAGTACCAGAGTCAGGCCAAACAGCTCTTCCGGAAACTCAACGAGCAAAGTCCTTCACGCTGTACTTTAGAGGCTGGCTCCATGTGCTTCCAGTGAGTAGCTTTCACTAATTTCTGGAACAGGCATCAAATAAGCAAAGCAACAATGTAAAGTACTAATGAACCGTTACCTTTTCCTCTTGCAGCTAGCTATAAGTGTTATCAAAGTATGTGACTAAATCGGCTAAAAGTGTGTAATGGAAAAAAATGACTTCCAATGTAACTAGCATCACTCCTTCAAGTCACATAACTTTTCGGTTAACAATTGTGTTTGTGCTATTCGTCTCTCCCTCTCTCTCCCTCTCCCTCTCTCCCTCTCTCCCTTTCTCCAGTTACGTTATAGAGAAAGGAGTGGTCTACTTGGTGCTGTGTGAAGCTGGATTTCCCAAGAAGCTGGCCTTTGCGTATTTAGAAGATCTTCAGACAGAGTTTAATGAGCAGCATGGAAAGAAAGTTCAGACAGTGTCCAGGCCGTACTCCTTCATTGAGTTTGGTGAGAGAGGAGCCAAAGAGTACATTGTATGCATACAATGAACCCAAACTAAATTTTGTTCTGATATTAATACCACAAATAACAATAATAATAAATATTAATAAAATGAATATTAGGGGCACCATAATGTAACATATCCCTTTATGAATCTAGATTTATTCATTTGTACACTTCAAACACATCGTGGTCCCACTATGTTTGGACGGTAGAGTGGAGTGGACTGGGACGACTAAGGATGTGAGGATGATGGTGGGGGTTATTTGAGGTTGTCGGCGGGGTCCTCATGGCCTACCTTCCCCCCCCCCGCAGACACGTACATCCAGAAGACCAAGAAGTCGTACATCGACAGCCGAGCCAGGAGGAACCTGGGCAACATCAACACCGAGCTGCAGGACGTCCAGAGGATCATGGTGGCCAACATCGAGGAGGTTCTCCAGCGAGGAGAGGCGCTGTCTGGTGAGCAGCTGCCCCCCCCCCCCCCCCACACACACACACACACATACACATCCTCATCTATCTGGGTCAAACTGAAGAGACCCCCAGTTCTGACCCATGCATAATGGACGCCAGGGAGACACAAGTCAACCCCGTTAGCTGATGGAAAAGCTCCTAACCCACATAGATAAGGGCAAGTTCTGCGTAATGAGAATTATGGTCTTAGTAAATGTATTTATGTTCGTTCTTCCTCACTTTTCTCTCACCCCTCCACTACTCTTCCTCTCCTTCGCTTCCCTCGTTCTCTCTTTCACCATCCCCGCCTCTCTTTTTCTCTCTCTGCCCTCCTCCCCCTCTCCTTCTCCCCCCCCCGCCTCCCCCACAGCGCTTGACTCCAAGGCAAGCAACCTGTCCAGCCTGTCGAAGAAGTACCGCAGCGACGCCAAGTACCTGAACACGCGCTCCACCTACGCCAAGCTGGCGGCCGGCGGCGTCTTCTTCATCATGCTCATCGTCTACGTGCGCTTCTGGTGGCTCTAGGGCCCCCTGGCGTTCAGATGCATGAGAGAGGAAACGTGGGATGGAAAGATTCAGTCGACAGCGGGGGGAGGGGGTGGCTCTCTCCCCCCGCTGTTAAACATAAGCTCCCCCCCCCCCCCATCCCCATCCCCGCCTTTAAAAAGACTTTGAGACCCTCCCACCCACAATGATAATGATAAGTTCTGAAGTTAAACTCAATAACCCAGAAATCCTCTGTAGTTTGACATATGAAGTGTATGTGTGTGTGTGTGTGTGTGTGCGTGCGTGCGTGCGTGTGTGTGTGTCGGATCAGTTGGGTAAGAATAGGCCAGTCATTGCGTTAAAGACAACACACTTCTTTCGGGGTCAGTGTATTTCCGGAGTTTTGTGTGAACAGCTCTATTCTTCAAATTGAATCGTGTATAGCTGGAATATAGAACGGGATCAAAGATGAGGATGGTGTTCTGATCCTGCTGAGATCAACTGGTTTCTTGTAATACTGATATTAAGGTTTATTTGTAATTGCTAGGTAGGCCTGGGAAAAAGATAAATACCAATAACAAAACTTTTAGAAGACAAAACGTATTCTTACTCTCTCACACACTAGCTAAGAATAGCGTCTGCACTAAATGCTCTTAGGTCTAATTCACAGTTTACGCATGAGAAAACCACAATATTATTGGGCAAAATCAAGTTTCAGCATTTGTTAAGAAGCTGGTTTCTGCTGTTGGTAGGATAGAGCGACTTTTGTCTTATATTTCCGTTTTCCTTGGCTTTCTCCAAAATAAAACAATTTGCACAGAAGTGTTTCCTTTTGTTGTCATTTTTCACATAAGACAATCATTTACTTTCCTAGTCGTTTACGTGAAGAGCTTTGTAATGGACACCATGGACTTTTGAAAACATTGAGTAAAATCTGGCAACATATGCTATTTACACAAATATATAGGCCATATGAAAGCTGAGACTCAAAGGAGTCCAATGGAATAAGCCTCATCATTTTGTGACCTTATTTTTGTGAGCTCACATCTAGTTCATCAAGCTTATTGCGTTGAACTAGATGTGGAGCAATAACGTAAATAACTTACTTTTCCAAGTTACTACTCACACACACACACAGAACAGCTCAACTATTCTATATTTTATCTAAAATGTATTCAAACTTGATCAAATTAGCTATTGGTTTAACTCTTCACCTAATTTGTTTCGCACCATTTAATTTAATTTTAAATGGTGTGCATGTGGACATTTTTTACTCCATTTAGACTCTGTTCAAATCCCTTCACTTGATTTAATCCATTTTAAATGTCTTTGTCTGAAACTATGTGGCTTTACTAAAAACGGATTCTTCAACCTGCCCTACAGTACTCACCACATTTTCTGCAGGAAATTCATTTTCTAATATTGATATGTTGCATAACATATATTTACATAATAATAAAAGCAACAACAATAACGATACTAAGGGTCAGAATTGAAAATTATTGACATTTTATTGTTCAATTTCAACCAGCAAAAGACAACTGAACTAACCATAATTTCCCTATGAACATACACAAAGATGATGAGGCTTAGTTGTTGACTTTGGAGACAACTCTTAAGCTTTCAGAAAGAAAATCTGATGAACTCTGCATTTGGGAGTGGCAATAATTGGCAGTGAATGGTCATTACAATTTAAAAACAAATAAACCTGATTAATAAAATGGACACACACATAATAATGATTAGTTGAGTATGTTTTTCCATCTTTTCAGCAACAAATTAATGATTTAAAGTTAGTAACTAGTAACTTTTTCATTTCAACATCCCATATTTGTTAAAATTTAAGTAGGAAGATCAACACTTATTGGTTTGAACTTGAAGAGCTATATTTGAACCTGCTCTTCTGGCGTTAAATATTACATTATCTCTGATCACCCTTTTTTTGGGGGGGGGTTCTAGAAAAAAAATCAGCACCTCACCCCTGTAAGAGCCTCTGACTTCAATAGCAGAGGGAATACATGATGATGCCATGTGATCTATAGTGTCATCATGAGTGCATCAGATACAAGCTAATTGATATTATACATAGGCTCGTACCAAGGTACAAACCACAAGGCAGTAGTCAAATGAACACATAAAGCTGGCAGAATGTTTTACAATCACCACTGATGCTGCATCTGGGAAACACAGGAGAATTAAAACCCTTTTTTCATTGCGTTGGACAATGTCTGCCGTGTAGTTGTGCGTCGTTAAAGGCATTGGTGCCAGCCACCAGCCAGGTCCAGCAGGGACCCGGCTGCTTCCTGGGCCTCTGCGTCCAGCTGGAGGATCTCCACCGACTCCAGGTCCAGCTCGGCCTCCCCGGGCAGCACCAGGTACTGGTACTGGTGGCACTGGTAGTAGTGGAGCTCGATGTAGCCGCTGTTGGACAGGGGGTCCTTCTCCATCTCCCCGCCGCCCTCCTCCTCCTCCTCCTCCTCCTCCTCCTCCTCCTCCACGGACTCCATGGTGACCAGCTCCTCGTGGTCGGGGGTCAGAGCGCCGGAGGAGTTCTCAAAGAGCGTCGGGTTGTCGGAGGTCAGGATGTGGGACGACGGAGCGGACAGGAGGAGGGAGTGGGAGAGGGAATCTGCAGCACGAGAAAAGGGGAAATTCGAATGGGAAACGATTCGACGAGTGCATGTTTTTTCCGTGTAAGGCCCAATAAAAACAAAACAAAAGAGCAGAGGGACAAAGACTAGTCTAGGGCCTAAGTCTGGGGCCGTCGGTTGCCAAGGTTAGAAAAGGTTGTTGCTATGGAAACGGAACACAAACACACCAACCATGTTACATGCTGAGAGAGAGCGACCATAAAGGGAACATCCGGGCGGTAAAAGTCAAAGAGGGCCGTCTCTCTGTTGACGTACCGGCCTAAAAAGAATTCAGATGAACAGTAGTAAGTAGAAGCAGGCATTCCTTACCAGAAATGTCCACAGAATCGCACACCATAGAAGTCCCATAGTCAGCTCCTTCCAACCTGGTGGACAGAAAGCCACACAGCCGCAATTAACACCTTCTAGATTAAAATAAAACAATAATACACTTGCAATATTGTTACAATATAATTAGGAGGTTGACAGTTCATTCGCACTTTATTTGTACAAACATACATTTAACCAAATATTTTCTGGACCAATGTAACTTCACGCTGTGTAATGAATAACCGTGACTAAAACCACAGCATGGTTAACAGAGTGAACAGAGTTAATGTTCACAGTGGGGGCTGCACAGGCACTCATGGATGAAGTTAGGTTCGTACTCACAGGCCCGGCACGCTGAGCAGATTGCTGTTGGTGCTGTGGTAGTGATGGGTCTTCTTCAACACCTCCAGCAGGGCGGCTCGGTACTCTGGACACACGCACCACAGAGACCCCTTCCCTACCGACTGGAACACACAGGACACTCGTTTTGTTAGCTTTGTAAGAAAAATGGGGGGAAAACGACAAATATAGTTGGGTCATTCTGCCGCACTACGCAGAAAGGGGACAGCGGTTAGATTACAAAACCCAAAGCTGTATTCTGTAACGTCAGCCAGACAGGGTTAGTTTGAAGGATGGTTCCACATGTGACATTCGGCAACTACCTGGCTTTTGTCCCGCTGAATCCTCCGGAAGCTCTTGCTCAGAGACAGATTGTGGCGGACGGAGTTCCGCCAGCCTCCGGCGGCGGTCCCATAGTACGGAAAGCTGTTGACGATCCACTCGTAGATCCCTTTCACCGGGAGCAACTTGTTGGGCGAGTCTTCTATCGCCATGAAGATCAGACTGCTGAACGAGTAGGGGGGCTTGTTCAAGGTGGGGGAGAGAGATTCAGCCGACAAGGCCCGAGGCGTCTCCGGCTGTTTGGACAGCAGGCTGATCTTGGGCAGTGGCTGGAGGGGGAGCAGGTTGCTTCCCCTCTGATGCAGCCAGCTCAGACAGGTGAGGTCGTCCTGGTCGGATGAGTAGGCGGAGCTATGGCAGTGTGCATTGTGTTCATCTGAGCAGTGGGAGAATGAGTTAGAGAGAGGGGAGGACTGGGTGGATTCTAGGGTCGTGGGAGAAAGGGAAGAGGGGGATGGGGGAAAGGAAAGAGGGGAGAGAGGGAGTAGGACGTGACCATTGGAGGAGGTCTGCGGGGAATAGAGAGGTTGTGATCCAGCAAGAGTGGCTGTGTGAGATGGAATTGTGTCAGAACTAGCCTCCATCGTGCTCCTGGTGCTGAAAGCACTTGCTCACGCAGTTGTAACCCTGTGGGAATATGAAAAAGATTCAATATTTATGCGATAGTACAAATGGAGCCCTTGGTTATAAGTATGCCCTATTTTGATCCCCTCCCTCCCATGATCATTTCATTATTTCACATCAAAAACAGAAATTAACATATGCCTGCTTTGAAGTTGAAATGTATACTCCGTGTCCCTGAAAGTGAATTATAATATGTTCAAAGTCTGCATCTGCAAATAAGCGGCCGGCCAGCGCCCTCAAGTTTAAAATGTTTCCAGAACAGGTTGATGGTTGACAACAAATGGTGGGACAGGCGACTCAAGTAACTTGAACCTAGGTTAACAACCTATCTAGACGTATGCACAATCGTGGGTTACCCGTGTAGAAATTGTAATTGAGGCTTTAACGTTACGTGTTACAAATGCATTTATAAACACGCGTCAAGGCAATAGCATAAGGCACATGTTTCTAATATGGAGCTCAATGGGAAAATGGCGCTGCAATATAAAGTTACATTTCGTCCGCCTTTTGCGATCACCTGGTGAACTCTGTTTAAAAAAAAGTAAACGAATAGAATCGTGAAAGTTACCTACCAAATACTGTCCCACGGCACAGGCAAATATCTTTAAAACATCGTTTTGTTCAAGTTAAAAGATAAAATCTGCTAATTAAAGATAGGTAGCCTTATAGCAGTTCCACATTGACATTCCACGCTCCGTGTAGGTTCGGTGCCTTCGGTCATGTGTATCCATGGAGACCAAAAGGACGCTTTGCCGGTTACACGCACGATGCGCGTCCGTGTGGATATCTTGACAGTTGGGTATGCTTTCCATTAGCCTCTTTCTCTACCTCTGACATCTCGGTGTTTTAATAAAAGGTAAAGCCACAATAAGTGCGATATTGTAAGTGACAAAACATTTTTTAGTAACGCCTTTTTTGATACAAATGGATATACAGTATATATATATATATATGTACACACAAAAAAAGCTTGAGCTCGGTTAAAGTGAATACTTAAAAGTAAATAGGTCGTTGTTTTTTTTAGAGAAAAATAAAGACTGACCATACCGTTCTTGATGAATAAAACTAATACCTAAGACAAAATATCAGACAATTGTTGGTTTAGATTATGAAGATGTGATCAGAAAACGATACTCAGATAATGTGTGTATATTGTGAGGGGTTCCTGGTATTGTGAATACCAGGAACCACTGTTTGACTACAAATGTATAAATATTTGATAAATCATAAAGGAGAATATGTAATTATACATCTTTGAAAATCTTTGAAAATCATAATGAAAGTCTTTTTCATTTAAACGCTGTTGATCGAAAAGTATGCACTTTCCAGTGAAGAACCCGTTAAAAAAAATGCTTTTCGAAGGCAATAATCATTTACTGTGCTGGTAAATCATTGGAAATGCTACCAACGCCTCAAACAAGCTCACAAGAAGCTTAAATTACAAGTTGACATGAAAGCATTAATAGCAGGTGTATTACATTTTGAATGTATATTTCTTAATGGCCTAACAGGGGTCTCTTTAGATCCAGCACGATTAGCCTTTGTTGTGATCTGCCCCTTATTGTCACCTGACCAGGTGCGAGGACAGCCGATAGATGGAGAACATTATACAGTATAGAGATCGTGAGCATGAGCAAGAAATCACATGATACCGTGTTGGACCACTAGATGGAGTACTTAGCTCGTATTTATAGTTCTATTTCTGCAACGCAAATATACCAAACAAAAATAACTTTGATGCGTTTGTTGAACTCAGAATCTTGGTGTTGCAGTTAGCGATCCAAATTGTCACTATAGGTAACTGCTAAAGCGTAAAGGAGAAATTAAAAAATATGTATAAATAATTGTCCACTAACAAATACAGATTAACCTTAGTGATGTTTATCAAGTAATGTGTGCTAGATTTGAACAGGAAATGATAGAGCAGACAGAAGATTCAGCGGAAGGTTTTCAGTGCACAGACCACAGAGCGCACAGTGACCTTTTCACCTTGAGAGGGAAGTGAAAACGTGTAAAATGATATAGCCTACCACAAGACTTTGATTTTGAAGTCGAACAAACATACATTCAAATGTCATCTGAAATATCTCAGTATAAACTTCTGACTTAGGTAGGGTGTGTAAACATTTTCACAAAGCAAATTATACTATTTTAACCGCTAAAATAGGCCCTATTGATAGTTGGCTTTTCTCTCCAGACAACTACAATGTCTGTCACATACAAGAATGTAATTTTTTTTTTTAAATACATTCATTATGTGGTCTAATGCTGCGGAAAAAACACATGCTTCTGCATATGTGTGTGTGTGTGTGTGTGTGTGTGTGTGTGTGTGTGTGTGTGTGTGTGTGTGTGTGTGTGTGTGTGTGTGTGTGTGTGTGTGTGTGTGTGTGTGTGTGTGTGCGTGTGTTTGTGTCTGTGTGTTTGAGTGTGTGTGTGTGTGTGTGTGTGTCTGCTCTCGTTGCCCTCGCCCCCTCCTCTCTCCGTTGCAGGTTGCCATAGCAGCAGGGAGTGCGTGACAGTCATGTGAACAAGAAACTGATTGGATTAAAATACTTTGTGTGATCAGGAGTGTGCACATACACACACTCCCCCCCCCCCCCCCCCCCCCCCCCCCCCCCCCCACACACACACACACACACACACAACTTATGCTTTTCCCATGTAGCCTGCTCAGTAAAGTCGTTTATTCATTTCCCATTAAAAAGTCTAAAAGGTCAAAGCTTTACATATGGGATTGCACCAATCTAACAATATAAGTCATCAATGTGTAGACCACGACCACACTCTACACACTTCACTACTCTCACAACCCCGATCCTGTACTTTATGACTAAAGTTCATTCCCCACTCCTTTCCTTTCTCCTACTCGAATCGAGGCAAGAACACAAACGAAATCACGCCAAACCCAAATCCACCAAAACACGCCATGGATGGAATTTTATTCGCATTGATCGGCCGTTGGGGAGAATTCTCAGGAGGACTTTATATCAGGGATACAGTAACTCAATACCTCTGGGCCAAACGCAGGACACAGCATGCTCGCTTGCAAATGATTCGTTTCCTTCCCTTTTCTGTCCGCTGTGCCCTTACAGATCTGATCCCACCAGTGAAAGAGCACATTGTTGACGGTAACAGTTTGGGAAGGTTGTAGCACCTACCCCCCCTGCCGCAGAATACAGTCTGCTGGCTGTATGGCTAATTATGGTCGGGGGGGGCGATGGTGTATTATGGGATGGATGTGTTGTGTGAGGGCCAGATTGTCTGGCCTCGAACGGTATGTATCCATCCCAGAGAAATGTGAAACAAATCTAAAAAATCCACTTAATATAGAAACATGGTGAATCCAAGTTTTAGTTATAGGCTGGTTTTAACCACAATACGTTTTAATGACCTTTTTTTAAAGTAAATAATAGGCTTTATGATACTAAACGCATCACGTGTAAGCAGTTTTTGAACCATTTTGGTGTTGGTTGTTGTGGGACGTTTACCACAATAAGTTTAGCTCGCTCTGGCCCTATAATTCCCTCCGATCCTTTGGCATGGGTCTGCGAGCTGTTAAAAGACCAAACAAATTGGGTAGCAGCATTCCAATGCTGCTTACAGCTGCGATAAACACCAAGAAGAATGTAACTGTTTTTTAAATTCAGGCAAAAAATGATTCAATTCAAGCTAAACAATTTTTTTAATCCAGGCTACAAAATTAATTCAACTGATTCTCCTCTAACTTAAATTCTGCTATAACTTAAAGCGTTTCTTATTTTTTGTAGCTTTAAATGTTTTAAATGTCTATTTTCTACATATGTCTCGAGCGTTTTGCGTTTTTCCTTTCTTTGTGTAAAGTACTCTTCGAGGCAATCCTGATGATGATCATCCTTAAATGTCCGACCTCCCCTCCTCATCCACCTCGCCCTCAAGGCACCACTCTGTATGTCTTCTCATCCCTCGTCACCTCTCACACATCCTCACCCTCCAATCAGAGCAAGGGACAGGACGGGGACGGCAGCTGTATGGCAGCGGAGAGAGGAGTAATAAATGGCAGAAGGCCCAAAAGGGGAAGTCAGGGACCTGGAGTGAGTTATTGCCCCCTACGTACACACAGGGTCCTGGGAACGGGAAGCTTCTCACAGGGAGGAGAGTGTGGATAGAGTGCAGGGCGTCTGCCTCGAGGCCTCAACCTGTTCCTGCTTTTATCACGCTGTCCCTCAGCAACGCAATTATCCTCCCAGATGCTGATGCTGGCCGGTCATAACGATGCATAGTTATATTTGGAAAAGGGCAAATCTTTGACTCAGTTATAAAACATAAAAGTAATAAAACATTCATTTTATCCCTACAGCGTGTATTTACCAGAGGCACTGTTTGACCAACACACACAAACATGCGTACACACACACACGCACACACACACAGACACACACACACACACACACACACACACACACACATACACATACACACGCACGTGCACACGCACACGCACGAGCACACGTGCACGCACGCACGCACGCACGCACGCACACACACACACACACACACACACACACACACACACACACACACTCACACACAGGGATTTAAGGATTTGGAGGGGTTTAAAACTTTTAACAAGCAGAACCCCTCTTTTGGGGTGCCCAACGCCGAGGGTGGGCTGCCACCCACACGGCTCCACTGCCACCTGTGGTTTCCATAGGGTGCTGGCTGTGCAACACCCTAAGGTGGAAGGGGGTCCTCCAGGTAGACCTTCAATGAAGTTGAGGCTCTGTGACTAGAAATATATCTCCTTACAATTACAATGGCCTTAAGACATTTACAAAAACTAACCGGGTGGGTCAATCCTTCCCCGTCATTACTGGGAAAGATGTTTTGAAGAAGTGCAAGCAATCTCTTTTAAATGTGCACATTATTGTGTTCTTGAGTGCAACACTGGTTTATTAATAACCCCGTGGAAAATGCTTGCAGATGGCTCGCCGTCTGGTTCCTGTTGGGGAGACGGGACGGTGAGGTGTGAATACCTGCCATGTCTGCGTCGTGAATTAGGGATGCAATTAACCCTTGAGTGGATTCGTGCCAGGGAAACTCGTGTTACACTTTTAGCTACGTGAGCCTCCCATACACCACCAGACCGGATCCAATGTCTCAAGCATATGGATATTAATACACACAATTAAAACGCAACATATCTAGTATCACCAAAGAGCGCAACATGCAAACAAAACTTGGTATATTTTAACTTTTAGCATTCACACGTCTCTGTTAATGATAATCAACAAATAAGCTCTTCAGCGGGGATGTCGTACCGGATAA